>NC_050447.1:131580923-131753423 GCF_903995425.1 Onychomys torridus | reverse complement strand
GTTTGAGTTAATTCCAGATGCAATCAAGTTGACAACCAAGAATAGCCATCACAGGGATTGTCTGACAAGGTTTATTTTGGCTCATAGTTCAAGGGTGCAGTCCATCATGGCTGGAAGTTTGGGCTTCAGAAGTTTAAAGCATCTGGTCACATTGCACTGGTGAGTAGGAAGGAAGGGTAAAGACTGTATGTCTGTGTTCAGCTTCCTTTCTTCACTTACACAGTCTAGGATCAGCCAGAGGATGACATCACCCACAGTGGGTAGGTCTTCCCACCTCCACAAAATCAAGACAATTGTGTACCAGCAAACCTAGAAGCCTGTCTCTTAGATGGTCCTATATCCTGTTGGGTTGACAATTAACACACCACCATGGAGACAGAACAGAGCAGATTCAAAGAGAGAAGCAAGGAGGTCCCAGACAAGGCTCATCTCCTTAACACAGGTCCATAGCATTTTAAGATCTGTCAGTCTCTCTACCATCATCTCTGCTCCACTCCAACTCCCTCCTGCAGAACACACACATACATACACACACACACACACACACACACACACACACACACACACACACACACACACACACACACACACACACACACACACACACACACACACATGCCCCTCCCTGATTCCCAACCACAGAGATTGGTGTTGGCAATCACCTGGGGAACTGTGGGATTATTGATTCTCCTCATCTCTAGGCTTTTCATTAGTACCCACACTGTTGCCCTAATGGATTCCTCTGTGTAGCTTTCTTTGGTATGAAATTTGTCAACAAAGCAAACCCAAAAATTTCTCTTTGATGTCCATGAAACATGGATAGAGCTCCCCCAAGCATCAGCCTTGTCTTCAGTAGTTTTAGGATTATTCATTCCTTGACCATTTCATGAGTCCAAACACATACCTTCATTATAATGAAGGGGATTGGTATACAAGAGACTAGCCTATGTCTTACCTTGTTTGTCTGACCCCTCCAGAGGAGGCCTGTGTGCTGAGCGTGTAGACAGTGAGAAAAACCGGTCTCTCAAGGGCTACTTTCCCAGCCTCATGTGGGGCATGTGCAGCCCCCTTCTCCTATTCTGTTCTAAGGCATGGGTTATTGTTTGGTTTGGGGTGTTTTTTTTAAAGCCCCAGGTTTAAATTTGCTCACACACGTGATCAGAGCACATGGACCCACAAGAATGGATTCAGCAACTCCTAATTAGACCTCATTATGTAAAATGTGTATGTGTATAAACGTGTGTTTATATTCATACATACATTATGGCTGACATCCTGAAATAGACCCACAATAGCACACTTTTTCCTGTAAATGTACCATCTGAACTACCCTCGTTTATAAAGTGGTTTTCTTTGTGTTTGAAAGATAGGCTACATATGGAGGAAACAGTAAGGAACTCCTTCCCAACAGAAGAATTGAACTCAGATCTTAACTGATCTTGATAGAAATATAGCAGATCATTGTGGAAGCCAAGCCCAAGGTGGGGAAATGAAAAGGGTGGTGCCAGTCATGGGAACCGAAAACTGAGAGGGTTACTCTCACCCACAGCTGCCCCTTAACTAGCCAGGTGGTTTACTACCGCGGCCTTTGACACCCAAAGCCTCGGTTCTCCTTGGCTCTGCTCCACACTCTCCCAGGACTCAGATAATCTGACTTTCTGTGGAGAGAGAAAATGCTAAACCTCCTGAAATCGGCGTGTTTATCAGTCTTTTGTTTGTTTTTAAATGTGTCTGTTTTGCTTTTTAAGAAAAACCTACTGAGGTTTTCAACATGCCTACATAGAAACAGGTGGAAAATTAAAATCATACCCAAGGAGGAAGTCTTTTCAACCCCTTTTTAAAGTTATCAAATTCCAATCACCTTCAGGTGGGATAAAATATTTAACTCATTGCATGTTCTGACAGTTGGGAAAACCCTCCAAACTCAAATTCTGATGTTCCTCCATCTAGATTGCTTTCCTGTCACTTGGTTTCAAAAAGATTTAAATAAATCCTCACTTTGGAATAAGCCAGCTGCAGCTCTTTGAAGCATGTTTTGGTCCATATGGATTCTAATGTATTCAGTACTGTGCCGAGAAGTTGGCAGGCTTATGTTCAAGAGCTCAGGCCTTTGAATCAGTGAGAACAAGGTTTGAGGTCTCAGCGGTGTCTCTCAATAGCTGTGAGGCAGTTGAAGCTGTGACTCCTTTGTGTGGTCAGTTCCCAGAGAAGCATGTATGATTCAGGGTGACTCCCATCCCGGACAGTGCAAATACTAAGTAAAGTGTGGCTTTTAATGGGGTGGGGGGGACGGAGAGGGGGGGAGACTTGTTGAAACAACCCTAACACCTCAGCAGCCTGACACCACAGGGCACGGTTCTGCCTCATGCCCCAAGTACAGCTTGGGTTGGTATAGGAGCTCTGACCTTGTGCCATCCTCCTTCAAGGATGGAGACGGATGCTTCCACCATTGTCTGCAGCACCAACGCTTATGGCAGAGAGAAGGGATCTTGGAAGATAAAGTGCGAGGTCAGAAGATCCTCCATGTGGAAGTGGCCTGTGTCTTTTTGCTCATGTTATTGGACAAATCAAATGCTATGGCCACATCTATCCTCTAGGGAGGAGAGAGCATGATGTAGCTGAGGAGCAGAGTTCTTGACTATTGCACACAAGGACCTAGGACTGGCCCTGGCTGATGGGGGAGCGGGGTGGTGGATAAAAGGAAATGGAAGATCCAATCCACCCACACCCAGGGGGAGGGAAGATTTTTCTCCCACTTGGGACTGTCACTCACTCTCCTGATGGTCTCTCCTTGGTTGTGTAGAAACATCAAGTTCCTATAACGGCACTTGCCAGTTCTTGGGCTCTTTCCTGTGCTGTTAGAGTCCTTCCCAGGAGCCTTTTCTATGCCTGTCCCTCGAAGTGCCTTCCTCTGGCTCTGACAGCCCTGACAGGACTGACTGGTCTGTTTCTGTGGTAGTACCATGCTGGTTTGAGCACTATAGTTCCATAGTATAGTTTGAGATCAGAAAGTGTGATGTCCCTAACATAGCTCATTCTGCTTAGAATTGCTTTGGCCATGTGGGGTCTTTTATGCTTTTATGCTACAAAATTTAGGGCCATTTTTCCTAGTTTTATGAAAAAATATCATTGGAATTTTGACAAGAATAGTGTTGAATTTGTAGATCACTTTTGGCTATTTTCACTGTATTGATGCTGCCAATTCATTTCTATTGTATGGTGTCTTCTTCAGTTTATTTCTTCAGTGTTTATCTCTAGTTTGGTTGGTTGGTTGCTGAGTATTGTGAATGAGTTTTTTTTTCCACATTTATTTCTGGGCAAGATTACTATTGGTGTATAAAAAGCACTATCCCAGCTTGGGGATGGGCAGTTCCCTAAGAGTCTGATGAACACTGTACACTATCACCAATGGACCCCTCAATCCTCACCCATATCAGGAGGACACCAATAGACCCCTCAATCCTCACCCAACATCAGGAGGATGCCAATGGATCCCTAAATCCTTACCCAACACCAGGAGGATGCCAATGGACCCCTAAATCCTTACCCAACATCAGGAGGATGCCAGTTACAAAGAAATAACAATAGGTTTGAGCTAACATTTGTGCTCAGTGATGGAAACCTGGGTTATACAGAGAGAGAGAGACAGAGAGAGAGAGACAGAGAGAGAGACAGAGAGAGAGACAGAGAGACAGAGATTAAAAGGACCCTGCAGTCCATATAAGGAATTGGACTTTTCAGTGCCCACTATTGTGTTACCTCTGTGCTGTGATCCCTCAATCATGCTATTCCAGATTTGCACTTTAAGAAAATAAATCTTAATTTCAATGACACATGTGATATATCAAGCTCCCTCTGTCATCTGGCCTGTTACACAGACTGCAGTCCAAGTTCACTCACTTTGTCAAAACAAGTCACTCCTTTGAAAGAACTGCAATACAACAACAACACACTTCACGTCTCCTTACCCGATGAAGGAAACCTATTTTAAACAGGCACTCAAGCCAGATTAATAATGAAGGCTTTCTCCGGCTTTATGACCTGAAAAGCTCCAGTTAATAGCAGTTACCAATTTCCAGCTTCCTCTCCAGTAGATCCACCATAAAGGACTGTGCGTGGCTGTCTGATTTATTGTCTCCATTGCATATTGTCAATTACTCACAAGCTCTACAGATGCTGAAGCATTGTGTACGTAGAACACTGGACTGAATAATAGATGGCTGGCATTAAGAAAGATAATATTTAAGGTCCCACTGGTGCAGGTAGAGCACAGCCTTCATAGGAAAGTCTTTCTCTTAATGAGCAGCAAAGGCCCAACCACATTAAGCTTATGAACTCAAGAAACATAAATCAGACAATCACAAATTATGAACAAAAGGGGGTATATAAAGTTTGATAGAAACCTAATTATTCAGTTGAAAAGGCAAAAGCACTCAAATATATTAACAGCACAGAATACGACACTGTACCAACCTATATATCAGGAAGTCCCTGTCCTTGTCAGAGAACTAGTCAGTACAAGGTGAGATACAAAAAGAAGAATCTGAAGGATCTGGTCCCTGGTGCCCAAAAACAAGTCAACTCTCTAACTGTGAGTGGTAGAGGGGGGATGGGATGGGGCAACCAGGGATGCAATCCTGGGGCCCCTTTGTACTGTGTCTATAAATCTTTAACCAGTAGAGGCATGATTCACTAACTCAGAGGAAAATTCCCAGGGAATTCAATTTCTTTTCCAACAAATGGCTCAGAAAGAGTTGGGCCATATCTTCACCTCCCCCAATGCCAGGAAATACCATTGTGTGCATAAAACACACCTTGTAAGAACTGACAAGACTATGCTATCTCTACAGCCTTACAGGTCCCATGAAAGTCCCAATTCCTACAGCATTCTTCCAAAATATATAAATGACATCAGTTCTTGTCAAATACCATCACATTATATAAGCTCACCATGAGGCCATTCTGGATACTGCAGACACTAGCCCAGGTAGAAGGTCACAAACTGTGTTTTCCAAGGCTGTCCTTATTCTGATACCATGCCCTTCCCAAGGATTAGTATAAATTCTATTTCTTTTTTAATACAATATATTTTTATCATGGTTTTCCCCTTCCAGTTACTCCTAGATTCTCCCCACACCTCCTTAGCCACCCAACTTACGTTCTTTTTGTTTCTGATCTCTCTCTCTCTCTCTCTCTCTCTCTCTCTCTCTCTCTCTCTCTCTCTCTGTGTGTGTGTGTGTGTGTGTGTGTGTGTGTGTGTGTGTAGGACACCTTCTGAGCAGGCTATGTACAGAGTCAATCAGTCAAAAGTCCTTCCTGCTGTGAGTGAAGGCCAAAAGGCAAAAAAACCGTGAGAACCTAGCCTTTGACCTCCAATGTGTCAAAGAGAAAGTTCCACATGTCAAACACTACTGAGATATTTATTTCCTTATTAGCATTTCTTCTGTCCCTGGACAAGGAAAAGCCTAATCTAAATGGCATGATGTTGAAAGACAGACCCCATGCATTTCACTGCAGGGTGTTTCTGTTGCATTCTAGAGATTCATGTTTGCAGCACTCACGTGGCCCATGTTCTGCAGCCAGCTCTTAACCTTTCTATTACAATTTGTTTTTCTGTTGCTGCAAGAAAATGCTGACTAAAAGCAGCTTGGGGAGGAGAGAGTTGATTTCAGTGTATGGGTTCCATCTATCACTGAGGAAAATCAGGACAAGACCTCAAAGCAAGAGCCCAGAGTCCAGAACTGAGCAGAGACCATGGAGGGTTTCCTCAGATATCTTTCCTTTTTTGTTTTAATTTGTGTATAGGTGTTATGCCTACATGTATTTATATGCACCACATACATGTCTGGTGCCCACAGAGGCCAGAAGATGGTATTGGACCTCCAAAACTGAAGTTATAGAGGGTTGTGAGCTGCCATGAGGTGGGGGAGATTAAAGCCATGTCAACCAGTGCTCTTAACCATGAATCATCTCTCTAGCCCCCACTCATCTATCTTTTTTAAACATCTTAGGCAATCACAAACACACACAAAAAGCCCTGTAGAATGCCCATAGGCCAATCTGATGAAGGTGATTCATCAATTGAGAATCTCTCTTCCCAGGTATATCTAGGTTTTTGTCAAGTTGACAAAGCTAACCATGACATTCCATTTCCTGTCTATTTTGACATACAAATGCATCAATTTAAACAATAACCTTCCTTTTCTTGTTTGTCCCCAAATATCATATTAACATCATAACATAAAAACACATACAACTTTTAAAATTCCCACAGTCTTTAAAAATTTTTAGCATTTTAGAAGTTCAATGTATTTTTTTTAAATCCAAAGCCTCTTAACTGTGTGCTTCTATAAAATCCAAAGCAAGCGACAAACTCTCTTACTCCAAGAGGGAAGAACCAGGGAACTGTTAAAATAAGATCAAAGCAAACCCCAAATCCAACAATATAAAAATCTCAATATCCACCATCTGATACTTACTCGTGATCTTCTGGGCTCCAAGAGTCAGTCACAGGTAGTCCTACTTGAGCTCTGCATACATAACACATACAGCTTGTCTCATGGCTCAGGCTGGCTCCTCTCCACACCTGCTGTTGCTGCTATGGTAGACATCCTGTAGGCCTGGCATCCCCAATAGCTTGGGATCTCTACTGCAACTGAGATTGTACCTTCCCCAATAGCCTTTCCTGCCTTCTGCAGGGACTCTGACTGTGCCACATGATGCCAAGCCTCAGCTTTCCTCCATGGCTAACTTCAATCCTGTACTTTGCTTTACAACTGAAGCTATACCTTCACTATTGGCCTCTACTAACCCCTCAGCTGTTCTCCATAACCCTTCATGCCTACAAAGCCAGGATCATGTGGGGAAACTCTCCCACATCATTTACTAAGTTCTGATGATGGATTGAGTCACAGCTTTGGCCCCTCTGGACCACAGCTTCTGTGTGCTGACTCTGGAGGAATTCTTCCCAAAAGATTTTAGCTCGGTGTTGCTGGTTCTTAAGACTTTTTTTCTGCTCCAGCTGACCAGCATCAATTGTCCAAGCAAAGGTTTCACTTCCATGGATTCAAAATCCAAAATATCACATGAATGATCCTTTGCTTCCCTGTGAAGCTTCACAGCCATTCCTCCACCTTTGACTTTCTCAGCATTCTTCCCTTCCAAGTCCCACAGAAAAACCCATTAAGCTTTGAGCACTCAATGGCTGTTCCACCCACAGTTCTCCCAAAACAGCAGGGTCAGGTCCATCACTGCAACTCCCCACCTCTCTCTGACCAACTTCTGTGCTAGTTTGCTTTAAACCAACTGGGGGGGGGGGGTAATTTGGTTTATTTTATGCATCACAGTCTATCATTGAGGAAAGTCAGAGCAAGAACTCAAGCAGGATCCTGGAGGCAGGAACTGAAGCAGAGACCATGGAGGAGTGCTGCTTGCTGGCTTGCTTCCTCTGGTTTGCTCAGCCCACTTTCTTATATACAACCCAGGACCACCTGTCCCGCGGTGGTACCACATGCAATGCACAGGACTCTCCTCCGATGTCAATAGGCAATTAAGAAAATGCTCCCCCAGACATGCCATCAAGCCAGTCCCTTGGTAGAGCTTTCCTCCTCCAAGTTATATGTATATTGGCTTACATCAAGTTGGCAGAGACTACGACACTTTTGCTCTCTTTCCACATATTATAGAAATACAAAGCTCCAGGATGTTACCTAGCCATGGCATTGGCCCTGTATTGGTTCACAATATGTAAGAGGCCCATTGCTCATGCATTTTTATTCTGTTTTGTTTTTGAAGAAAACTAGTGGGAAGTAGTTTTTAAAACCAATCCTTCAGAGTTTTCTATCACCCAAGAGTTTCTGGAACTTTTTAGCAGGCCATTATTAACATATCTCAATGGGGTTCTCGATGATCTGCAATTCACTGTCAGATAAAATGATTGGTTTCCCATAGCTAAGCACCATTCTCAGTTTTTAAAATTAGAGCACAGGCTGGAGAGATGGTTCAGTAGTTAAGGGCACTTGCCACTCTGGCAGAGAGCCAGAGTTTGATTCCCAGCTCCCAGGTCAGGTGGCTCACAACTGTATTTCCAGTTCTCAGAGGATCTGACATCTCTAACCTCCTAGGATACCTGCACTCATGTGCAAACACCCACACATAGACACTCCCACCCCTATACGTAATTAAAAATAATAAAAATAAATCTAAAAACCAACATTTAAAACTACAACATGCGTTCTAAACAATGATCATCATGGGTGTATACTAGACCATGGTGATTTTTTGGTTGTTGTTGGATGTAATTCTAGAGACGGCTCAAGAAAGAACACAAACCAGATGCCAAACACAAATGTGCATTGTATGCATATGGTTTTGCTCCTGCAGAGAAAAGATACCTTTTCTACCGAGACAGATCGTTACGGGGAAGATCAAATAGAATTTTTTTCTTTTCTTCCCCCCCCCCAGAGCTGAGGACTGAATGCAGGGCCTTGTGCTTCCTAGACAAGTGTTCCACCTCTGAGCTAAATCCCCAACCCCAAAACAGGTTTTAAGACCAGAAAAGTGGAACCAGATTCTGGGGTGTTGTGGTGTTTGTGAAGACTGAGAGGAGCTTGATCCCCACATGTAAAGTGAGTTCCGCACAGAGCGACCAATGGCTCCTGTCTAAGAGTGCCGGCCAGAAAGACCAACTGCCGTCAGCAAGGGACGCGCAGACCTGAGGCTCCGAAGTGGTTTCAGTTGTTAGAGCAGCGGGGAAAGAGGACAACAGGAGACACTCAGTCAACCGTATCTTAAGCATCATAGAGTGGGGCACAGGATAGCAGATGACGCATGTCGCTGTCGGCACACAGGAGCCTTGAGACCGTGGGTCACGCTAGAAAGAGAGAGTAGTTCCCCCAGACTCTGGATTTGGGGAACGAGGAAAACAAATTTGTTTCATTTCCACTTTTCCTCTTTCTTGTGTTTTGAGTTGTGTTCCATGTGTACATAATGCATATTAGCAAAAACATATTAAAAAATAATCATTGACAACATAACCCATAAGCAAGGCTCATACCTTTAAACCTCGGTGAAGAACCTGTCACGTTACCATTCACCCAATACTCATCAATTTATTGAACAAAAAGTAATAGCTTACACAGAGTTTAACAATATAGCCTCCAAATGAATCATTCAATTTTTTTTCATTTAAATGATATGTTTTCAAAGAATGGAAGTCAGTTTGACCCAAATAAACTAGCCGTTTCATAGAGAAGTTCTAAAGCTGATGTGAAATTCTAACATCAATTAGAAATCAAATGCTTTCTACAATGAAATAATTTCCTCCAATGGGTTTAATCAGGGAATTTAGAAAACTACATGTTTTTAATTACATTATATTTTGACCAGGGAAAGCAGGAATTTGGTACCACTTATAAGTTTCATTTTTACCTTTCATTAACACAAATCTACAGATTCAAAAACAACTATGCTATTTTGTTCATATCAAATTGGAGAAAATAGCACCGTTTAGGGTAAAATTGACTATAACAATAGGTGTTAGGTTTGGGCTAGTGGCTGCTGGGAGCTTGCCATGCCTACCCAAGGCAGTCTCTTTCTGCTGCTTGCCTCACAGCTGCTTTAAGGAAATGGCAGCCCCCACTGAGAGAGACTGTCTGCAATAGTCTAATAGACTTCCCAGGAGTCCAGATTCCAGAGACTAGCAGCACCACTAATTCTTCCCCAGAGGACGGTTACAGACTCAGGCTGCCAGCCAGGATAGCCAGGCAGCTAGTGCTGGCACATCCCTGGACAGTGGGTACGTCTTAACTAAATGTACCATCCTTCTCACTCATTGCCAAGATTCCCTCCTCCCTTCCCGGCAATGCAAGACTCCCCTCCCAGCCCCCACTCCCCTGCCACCCACCAGGGAGCCAGAGACTACTACTGGCAACTCATCCTCAAGGATGAACAATCTTCCCTTGGAAGGCCCCCAAAGGAAAGACACAAGACAACAAGGAGAAACCCCAGGCAGCACAGGCTCTTTATTTGGGAAAAGAAGCTCCCCGAGTTCACCATCTCACAGGGGTAGGGCAGTTACAGGACAGAAGGAGGGAGAGCAGAGACTGAAGGCTTCCCCTTCTAGGCCCACAGTTGGCCATTGCCAGGGGTAACCAGTGAGTCAGTTAAAGAATTCAGATAATTAATAAATGGCTCTCTGGGCTAGCCATCCATCCCTGGGGGGAAGGGGCCGATAGGTCAGGGGGATAAGAGTCTAGAAAATCACGTTTCTTTAGAAACTGCTTTGGTTTTTGGAATTGTCATTGTTCAGCCAAAATGGAGCTTTACAAAATGTTGTGACCATGGTTGGCACCCTTGAGATCTACAAGAAGGGTCCCTCATTCTGCTTCATGGGCCTGAACTCTCCTCAGAGCCCTACCATGTGGCTGTCTGTCTATCTTCAGCACTGATAACACATTTCTAATAAATCTCATCCTCAAAAGGAAACTCTACCACAGTGTCCCTCTAAACCCACACCAGAGACTTTTCAATAAGTAGGAAATAAAGGACATAGTGGGAAATATGAGGTCAGGAATCCCTTAGAGGTGTCTGCTATTTGGGGATTTGGGAAGAAAATCTGACTGGCACAGCCTGGGTTTGTTTCTCGGTTCTCTCCCTGCAGGTGCAGTGAGGCGGGTCTTGGTTGCATAATCACTGGTTATGAACTCAGCTGTATTTCTGGCTTTTCTTGGTGTTAATTCTAGTCGGTCTTCTCACACCCCTCAAACAAGTTTGCATCCTCATTAGATAGTCTCGGGACTCTCCTAAAAAAAAATTTAATTTTCCTCCCAGATAAGTTGCTGGTTTATTCAGTATCCCAGGCAGGGAACAGGGAAAATCCCCACCAAGTCTCTAGGCATTTCCTACCCCAAATCCCAAACCCATGTGTGGGCCAGTCAGCTCCCGGCAGAAGGAAACCCATTGGGTCACTTCAAAAATAATTAGATAGGGGTCATTCGAATTTGAGAGTCACTTCATTTCATATAATGACCAGGTTTTAAAAGTATAACTCCAAGCAGGAGTGTCCTCAGGAAAACATAGGCTTTTTCATAGAGAAAATTGACTATTGTAGAGAATTCACTGTGCTCTCAGATTCTCTTCCGAAACAGCAGAATCTTGTTCCGTGTCTCACAGCTGCACCGTCTGACAGCATACAGATGCTGTTCCGGGGGCAGAGCAGAGATAATGGAGGGGGAGCTTGCTTCAAGTGTGGTTTTAACGTTGGCCAGCTCTTCATCTTTCATAATTGCAATGCTCAAGAGCAGAGACACTAGAAAGAGACATTCACAGGCACCTTTCACAGATTGGCCAGGAGCAATGAGACAATCCAGTAATGAGGGTTTTAAAATTTATTTTTATTCCGAGCATCCCTTTAGTGAGTGAATGTCCCATGTACCATGACTGATTTACCTTAGAGAGTCCTGTTCTATGCAAGATCTTGGCAAAGCATTTCTCTAATCAGCCCTCCTTATTTCTTTTTCCATTATTTTGGCATTTATTATTTATTTATTGGTGTAGGGGTCACACTCATGCTCCAGCCTGTTTGTGAAGGTCAGCCGACAACTGATGCCAGCCAGTTCTCCCCTTCCACTCATGGGTCCTGAGGATGAAACTCAGATGGCCAGGCTGGGGGACGGCACCTTTACCACTAACCCACCTCATTACCACTTGTTTTTTTTGGTGTTCTTAGAATGACCTCATGGGTAGTTTAAACATGATTCTTAAGTACTTATGGTTTATAAGCATACAACCCTTCATACTATCAACACCCTCAAGAGAAAAGCATTCTTCAAGGAAAGGTCTGTTTGGTGCCTTCTTTTGCCGGGCTTTTGGATGCTATTCTTCTTACCCTGTCCCTGGTGCTTAGGACTGAACCCGAGGCCCTGCTCGCCAAGCACTTCTTTGGGCTGTTCTTAACACATTATTATTTTAGATCCGAGAATAGGGGGCTTTTGAGTGCTTACTCCTGAATGAGACATCTGAATCACTCCCACTCAAGGCTCAGGAAACCTAAAATGTAAGCACTGGTGGATGGAGAAGAGCTCGTGAAACACTGTCTTCTGGGTATGACGTGCCCGCCATGTTCATGAACTCATAGAAGCTGTGGTTATCTGCATAAGATCAAGCCCCGTCCACACTCCAGGATGGATGGGGGGGGGGTGCTCATGAGGCCACCTCCTAGCTGAGGAGTGATAGGTGTTCCTGGCTGCTGGAGAAGGAAGAGCCCGTTTATCTCTGGGATGTGGATGCTGGTACTTTGCCATGCTCTAGCAGATGACTCTACATCCTTGAACATGGGCAAGAACTAATTGGAATTGGTGAGTTAAATAGAAAAAAGGGGAGCATGAAAATGGCAGGGGACATGTTGGGGGAGACTTGGGGATGGCAGAGCGAGGAGGAGTATGATCAATACACATTTATAAAAATATATGTGTAAAATTGTCAGAGAACAAACTTAAAACATTTTTTAAAAAATAATAATAATACCCAGTATGGAGCTGGCAAGGAGATCAGCTGAGAAAGGCCTTTTGGCACAAGTCTGGTGCCCTAAATTCAATCCCCAGAATCTGCATAAAGGTAGTAGGAAAGAACTGTCTCCACAAAGTTGTCCTCTGACCTCCACATGTGTGCTGTGGCCTGCACACACACACACACGCACGCACGCATGCACACATTTTCTTAAGTACCAGATATACCATTAGCTGTTGCTATAGAACATACTACTCCCACTTGCTGGCTGAAGGCATTCCCACAAAGCCCACTTAACACCATTTCCTGAATATGTTGGTTAACTGGTTGTTGACCTGGGTTTATTCTGCTGTGTTTATCTGGGGCCCACAAGGCACAGCTGGATGGTCTTGTCTAGGACAACATGACTCTTCTACATGTCACTCATATCCCAGAAGTCTAGCTAAAGCTGTTTTCCATGGCATTTTTTGAGTCCCATTGTCAAATCCAGAGTAGGTATGGCCAGTCACCACTAAAAGACTTGGATACAGGGAGATGTGTAAGACTGGGTCCAGCCACACAATTATTTGCTGTGCTTGAAGATGACCAGCAAAAGGTAGCATGCCTAGGAAGTCACCAAAATGACCCCAGCTCTAACCCTTACACACACTCGGAGGTTAATCATGGTTGGCTAGGGTTAGGTGCATGTGCTTCCCCATCACACTGAGGTTGGTAGCCAGAGAGCAGAATCAAGGACCTTCCTCCCAGGAGCCGGGGACAAATGAGCACTGCTCAGTCAGTGCAGAGCATCATGGTCCAAATGAGGAGGAGAATGCTCCAGGGAGGAAACAGCAGGTATTCAGTCTGGGAGGAGAGCAATGAGGACGGTGCTGAGTTCTACACAACGTGCTGGTGTCCAAACAGTTTCCTATGCATGCTCTAGAAAGCTCGTCACATGTCCAAGGTGAAGGTGGCTATAATTAATGAACTAAACGCTTCATCTTGGGACCTATGACATGGAAGAGTCAGAGAAAATCTACATAGAGAACACATCAGGGGCTGGAGAGATGGCTCAGAGGTTAGGAGCACTGGCTGCTCTTCCAAAGGTCCTGAGTTCAATTCCCAGCAACCATATGGTGGCTCACAACCATCTGTAATGAGATCTGGTGCCCTCTTCTGGTCAGCAGGAATGCGTGCAGACAGAACACTGTATACATTATAAATAAATAAATCTTTTAAAAACAAACAAACAAAAAAAAAAAAAAAAAGCACATCAGAGTCCCAAGGCTACAATGAGCCAAGGACAGTTCACTGCATGGAACAATAGGCAACAGGGTACAACCTTGTGGTGGGCACAGAGGTCCTGTGCTCACAGCCATTCACTAGAGGAACCTGAAATGTTACCTTCAGCACACAGGGTTGTTCCTTTAAGGGAAGGAATGAAAACTTGTTTTCTGCCCTGAGGATGAAGATTTCTAGCTGGTGACCTTTGCTTGATCTGTGTGGCTGAAAACTTTCTGGTACCAGACCCCTCTCCATATCCTTCTCAAAAACATGTTTATCTCAGTCAATCCACAGAACCTATCTTTATAGAAGATGTCACATATTCTTTACAAAGTGTTTTTATGTCTGATCTGTATTTTGCTTACTTTGTTCCTTAAAGAGATGTATGTATGATCTGTTGTGCACTTGGGATTGAGCTAGTTATCACAAGAATAATTTTCATTAGATTATGCTGTTTTAAAATACAAATAAAATAAACAATTTGGGGTAGGACTCCCAAAGTTTGAACCAGTACTGGCTCCTGAGTTGTGGCGCACCAAATTGTCTTCTTGCCTCCCACAACTCATCTTGCTGCTGCCCAGGAAGGCAGAAAAGATACCACCACCACCACACAGCCCAGCCAGGAAGATTTGCCATGGGGAGGGGGGGTCAAGGGAGACAGGACCCAGGCAGAAGGGCTGTCAGTACCCACAGTCTCTACGTGACATAGGACACTTGAGGGGTGGGGGGTAGGTTTTATTCCTCTAAATCCTGAAGAATAAATGAGCTAAGTCAGTGTTTACACCCTACAGGGAAGGGTGGCTTTCATGTTTCCAAACTATTACATACTCAGGAATCTTACAATACTTGAAACACACACACACACACACACACACACACACACACACACACACACAGAGAGAGAGTCAGAGTCAGACACAGAAAAAAATTGTTAAAGGCACAAGTAAAGGAAAAAAGACACAACTATTTTCTCACTAGATCTAACAGATAAAAAAAATATTCTGTAATTGTCAAAGTTTCTCATTACCCTCCCCCAACAACCCTTCAACTGGCTTAGGTCTATGGTGTACCTTGGAACACACTGTATTATTGTAATTAAAAGGGCAAATTGCACGTAATTTATCTGGTAATCAAGAGAGGTTTATTTCTGAGATAACTTACAGCCAGTAGGGGTTGGTTACAGGATCCAGGAGAGATAAGGTACCATCATCCAGTGGAGAACTCTGGCTTGGTGTCCCATCCAGCTTCCAGGACCATGAGGTATCCAGAAGGACCAAACATGTACATACCTTGAGTCTTAAGGGACTCCCTTTCAGCCATGCCCCACGGGTAGGTCATATGCAGGTGTGCCCCAGGGGTAGGTCATGTACAGGTGTGGCAGTTACCTGCTGTTACTCTAGGGGCAGTGTTTCAAGATCAAAGCTGGAACAGCCAGCTACCCACTACAACACTGTGTTAGGCAGTTGCCAGATTCTGTTTGCTGATGTGAAAACAGTCTTTACCATATTTGAATAGAGGTAGGGGTCATGGGAGTTGAACCAAGAGCCTTGTGCATATTTGGAAAGTGTTCTATGATGGAGCCATATTGTAGCAAAAATCTTAAGGAGTCTTATTAATAAGATCAAACTCAGAGCCAGGTATTGGGGTGAATGCTGGAAGATCAGAGAGACAGAACAAGCCACAGCTACCTCACCTGGCCAGTTCCTCAGCTGATCCTGTTTCCTCAGACTGCAAGCTTCTGTGTCCTTATCCAAATAAGTCTCAGTTGAACTGTGCTGCTCAAAGCCTGAATGCTTAACCAGCCAAATGCTTAACTAGTTTCTGGTCTTCTCACCTTATATCTTTCTGGTTTCTGCCATCACTCCCTGGGATTAAAGGCGTGAGTCACCATGCTTGGCTGTGTCCTTGAACAGATGGATTTCTGCCTCTGGAATGCTAGGATTAAAGGGGTGTGCTACCACTGCCTATCCTCATGTTTAATATTGTGGCCGTCCTGTTCTCTGACCCCAGATAAGTTTATTAGCCTGCACAATATTTCAGGGAACACAATATCACCACACCATACGCCTGCCCTGTGTGCTAAGCTCTGTGCTCAGCGCTTTGCATAGTCTCCTTATGCTTTTACTGACTAACTCCATTAAAAATAAGAGGACCAAAGCTGGGGACTGTTTCTGGACTCACACTGTCAATGGCCAAGCAAGGTTTTCTTATACTGATGGGTGGAGTGTGGGCCTGGATAAACACAGATGCAGTATAAATGCTTTCATTACTCTCCATGCTCTAAGGCTCAAATGAAGGTAGGAAGTGCCTGAAACAACCTCACGATGCCCGAGTGTAAGTGGTCTTTGACTTGACCTCATCTTTGCTGTAGCCATTTGCTCTTCCCTGGAGCTTTGCCAGCATCACCAGGGACTACCTCAACTCAGAGGGATGTTCTGCTCTCACCCCTCCATCCCCTCCTGCCCCACAGAAGCAGATGGTGTTTGGTGCCCTGGGGCTGCAGGTATCAGCTAGAACAGGTTCTGTGATCTTCAGACCAGGTGGGATCAGACACAGAAGCACACTACCTGGGGTCATCACAGCTACAGCAGACTCCTTATAGGCCCATTCCAAGTTTGCAAAGGTGTGTTGCGGGCGGTTGCTTTATTTTGTCTACACAAATGATTGGGGGTAAGCTTAGCTTGAGCAACCATGCCACACTGTGTACATACTCGAGGCCCAGTGTGGTGGGGAAACACAGATGCCAGTTCCTTCAGGCTTCCTCAGACAGCACCATGGACAGCACAGCATCCACCTGGTTGTTCTCTGGATCTTAGTATCAGAAAAGACTCTTAACAACAATCCAGAGAACATTTTCTAGGACCAGAGAGCCTAGCATGCTCATGAGATGAGGAAGGAGCAGCTGGGAGCCACAGCCAGGGGTTACATGGGTGGAGATGGAAAAAAGAAGGGTGGTATATATCCACTCTGAAGCCTTTCCCAGTCTTCCCTGCCAAGTACACGCCCTCTCTCCTTGGCCTCAATGCTGGGCCCTGGAGGTCTTATTGCATAGGGCAGTTGCTATAATCTGAATGTATGTGTCCCTCCACACCAAATGCATATGCTGAAATGCAATTAGCATGTGAAGTCTCTAGGAGTCCATTAGGTTATGACATCAAACTATCATGAATAGACTTCATGTCCTTATCAAAGAGATCCTGGAGTCAGGCTGTCAACCTTCCCATCAGTGAGAACACAGTCAGAAAGTGCTATCTCCAGCTACTCACTAGACCTGCCTGTGGGCCCTGCCACACACCAGATCTGCCTGTGGGCCCTGCCACACACCAGACCAGCCAATACTTTGACTGAAGACTTCTCAATAAACAGTGAAAAATAGATACTAATTCCTTTTCAACTACCTCATTTACATGTTTTGTTGACAGTCCATGCCAGCAAAGACATGTCTCACCATGAAAGTCATTTGAGACCAATAACTTCCTACACAGGTTTGCTTTCAATCTAGGCAGTCCGGATGACACAAAGTGCTATCAGCTGAGCACCAGGAACACATTTTGTCCAAAAAAAGTAAAGGCATTATAGAAATCTAAAGTCCATTTTAAGACCTAAAAGTAGAAATTAAGGTTGAATAAAGCATTTAAACTGCATGTGTCAAAACAACAAAATAAAACACAAAATGAGTTAAAACATGAAGTCAGTGGCATCATCAGGACCAAGCAACCAACAAGAAGAACCCAGCCAGCTGGGCTAACCACAAGCAGTTTGTTTTCAAAACCCTGTCACCAGGACCCTCCACCACACCCACCAATTAAAAACATCATTTTAAAATCCTGGGACCACAAGATGAAATCCAAGTATGAATCTAAAATCACAATGTCATCTACAAAACTTAAAATTTAAGGGAAGAGCTTATTTTCAAGTAAAGATAGGCATGAAGGCAACAAGAAACAATGTCTCCCAAAATCAAAGAAGTTTCCAGTAGGACTGGCCACTGTCCCCTATACTGTGACCCGTAACAAGAACATGAATAAACCTGAGATTCACAATGAGGACAAATGAAGAGATGTGGAAGCCCAGAGCCATCCAGAACTGCTCCCAGCATCCCTTGCTCCTCACTGTGAAGAGGGAGGGAAATCTCTCCCTGGGTAGTGATCACCCATGGAGCATCTTGCCTCACTTGCCTGTTTATGCTCTGCTGGGCACTCTCCCATGTGAGCCCCAGGGTGCCACTCACTATCCCTGTGAGTCCCTAGTACACTCAACCAAAGCAAGTACCCAGTCAACAAATCCAAGGGTGTGTTCAAGAAGCTGAGAGCTAACAGGACCCTAGTTGGCCAGAGTGTGCCCTAATATCTAGTGATTCTAATGCCTACAATTTCCTTTTATTGGATGTTTTGTTTTGTTTTAAGACAGGGTCTAACTACATAGAGAGATCTTCCTGCTTCTGCTTTCTGAGTGCTGGGATTAAAGGTGTGTGTCAGCATGCTAGGCTAAAACTGGAATTTTTAAAGAGAGATTTATTTCTCCATCATTCTAGGAGCCCTGATAATACAAAACCACTTTCTACAAATGCCTGCATCTGTTTAAGTGGAAATTTTGCTCAGATATATCTGAAGTACTCAAAATGGTCCTTTTAAGCCTAAAATCAGCAATACAAATGATCATTAATTAGACATCCTGAACATTGGTTAGAAGGCTTTTCATTTTCCTATTCTAGATGTACTGCTCTGTCAGAAGTAAACACACACCTACATCTTATTGAGTACATCTTATATCAAATGAAAAAAGGCCAGCACCAGAGGAACACAATTCTGGTGTGTGTGTGTGTGTGTGTGTGTGTGTGTGTGTGTGTATTTCATTCTACTTTGGTTTGAGTTTTACAGATTTGAGGAAGAGACTGGACTTGACAGACTGTCTGGTTGACAGTAGAACCTGGAATTTTTATCTGTAAAGATGCTGAGCTGAGTGTCCTTTGGATTAAGTCTGCTCTGGAGTTTTGCTGTACTCTCCTTTCTGAACACCAGGGTGTCAGTTAGGACAGATCCATTAGATGCTTCCTCTGTACACCTCTATCTTATGCCCTCCTTGCAGTGGCGGCCACGCTGACCCCTCTGAAAGTCAGATGAGCTCAGCCCTTCCCAGAGGCCCCAGCTAAAAGTATGGGTCTCTTAGGTCAGCAGGAATCGTCCTTCCCAAACTCCAAATGGCTCTGCCCCATTAAGCCATTAGAAGGCCAACTTCAGGTTGCATTCTGAGCATTGTAAGTGCAATGAGTGTGTGAAGATAAGATGGGGATTGATATTGATTCTTCCCACTCTGTTTTGTAAAAAGTTCCTTAGGCTACAAAGACCCAAGCAGAGACCTGCTGCTACACCAACATTCACCAAATGCACTCCTCATCCTGAAGATTAATATCGCACCTCACATGCTGGCTTTACACAGGCTGGTCCTGACTGCCGCCTCCCGGTGACGGTTAGAAAAAGGTGATTTTTACCAATTAGGAGAGGCAGAACCACAGGCAAGCACTGCCTCCCAGGGTTCAGCCTGGCAGGTGGCCTCAGCTGGTTTCCCACTCAGCCACTTTGAGAAGTGAGAAAGAAACACAGCCGTGGACATCGATTCTTCCTCTGAGGTTGAGGGTTTACCTCTACAGATGGTTTCAGCCATGCATTTAAAAGAAGTGACATAATAAAAGTGGGCAATGATTACTGACCTGAGAACATTAGAAACCTTAAGAGTTATGCATTTCTGAGATCACCAGTTGTGAAGATCCTTTTCAAGAGACTTGGAGTCATACAGAGAAAAGAATGGAAGAAGCTGCATTTTGGGCAGGCCTCTTTGGAGGGGAAGGGCCATTAGGTGTATCCTTTTACAGGTGGGGCCTAAAGAGAGAGAGACCACTGAAAGCATGTCCTCAAAGGGGATGGTGGACCTTGACCTCGACAGCTGGTTCCTGGCTGCCATTAAGCATGTGTCTTTCTCTGTTGAGTATCTCTGTATGTGCTGAACAGCCATAAGGTCCCCACGCCAGAGCCTCCCAAACCACTGAGAACATTTCCTCTTTCTGGGACAGGGGTGGGAGTGGAGGACTGTGGGAGGTTGGGGATAAGGTCTTGTTGTGTAGCCCAGGCTGGCCTGGAGCTCACTGTGTAGCTCAGGGTAGTCTGAACTCCTGATTCTTCTCCTTCAGTCTTGTAAGTGTACGGATTTAAAGTACATGCCACCACGCTTGGATCACTCCTTGTTTGAAGTTAGTGATTTTTGTTACAACAACAGAAACACAACTAACAAAAACATGCAGCAAAGTGAATAAAAATATAGTAGGCCTGATCACTTTTCAGTGAGTTTTACCTCTATACACTCCATTATGGCTCAGTATGGGATATTGACTATTTCAAACATCCCATGGAAAATGTTCTTGAGGCTGCTTAGGAAATCACTCTTTCCCAGGGACATTGTACTTTACTCCTGCTGTGATAAAACACCATGACCAAAGTGACCGGTGAAAGAGTTTATTTTGGCTTAGGGTTCCTGAGAGAGAGTCCATAATGACAGGGAGGCATGGCAGCCCATGGCCAGAGTAGGAATCTGAGAGATCATCTTCAAACACAAACAAGGCAGAGAGAGCACACTGGAAGTTGGTGAGAACCCTCAAAGCCACGCCCCCTGATGATATACTTCAGTCAGCAAAGCTGTACCACTTCCTCAAACAGCACCACCAATGGGGAAGCCGGTGTCCAAATGCCTGAGCCTAGGGGAGACATTTCTCTTTCAAACCACTATAGCCTTCATGCCCTGACTCCGTTACTTTAATTCCCTGACTCCATCCTCGGAATTGATGTAAGTGAATTATGCAGTTTATGTTCTTCCATGTCTGACCTCTCCAGTTCAGCATAATGCTGGTGAGTTTGTCCATATTGTGAATATTGTTTAATCTTTTGTTGCTATGTAAAATGTCAGGATTTTATCACTTTATGTGTATGTATGTGAGGCATGAACATGTGTACCATGTGGAACGTGAGTTACATGCAATTGTGAGCATCCATGTGGGTGCTGGGAAGTGACCTGGGTCCTCTGTAAGAGCAGCCAGTGCTCTTAGCTGCTGAGCCATCTCTTTCCCCCCATAATTTATTAATCCTCTCACTGACAGATGTTTGGGCTGTGACTAATCTGGAGCTATTATGAGTACAGTGTCAGTGGCCTTTTCCATGGCAATGACAGAGGTCCATATTACACTCAGCATTCTTCTACAGAGGAATTGACCCAATTAAAAATAGGTAAACTAGAGAAACACAAAGAATTAAAATAAAGCAAATTACATGCCTTGGTAAATAAACAAAATGCAGCCTGCTAGTTCTTTATATCCACAATAATTGGGTTTCATGATAGAGACTGAGCTTCCTGGAAGCCAAAACAAAAAGGGCAACTGAGTGAATTATGAAAGCTTCAATCAAGAAGAGAAAGCCAAACCTCTGTTGGCAATAAGTTCCAAGAAAGTTCTTCACATGCAGCATCATATATGAACTGCTGAGAGACAGAGTGCACTACTCCCTCAAGGCAGCACTACAAAAGCCACTCAGAGTTCCCCATCATGATTTCATATAGTCCCCATGAGACTTGATGACAACCCCATAGGTTAAACAGCATCATAGTCGGTGAGGTGTGTGTGTGGTCGGGGGTGTCTGTGTCTGTGTGTGTGGGTTTGGGTGTGTCTGTGTGTGTCTGTGTCTGTGAGTGCGTGTCTGTGTGTCTCTCTGTGTGTGTGCATGTGCCTGTGTGGGTCTGTGAGTGTGTCTGTCTGTCTGTGTATGTGTCTGTGTCCGTGTGTGTTTGAAACCAGGTCTTACTATGCATCTCTGGCCATCCTGGAACTCACTACTTAGACCAGGCTGGTCTTGAACTCACAGAGATCTACTTGCCTCTGTCTCCCTAGTTCTAGGGTTAAAGATGTGTTTTTAAAGAAGGAAAGGATGTATTACAGTATCATGTCTTGGCCTTGCTCTAGTTTGCTTTCTACTGTTGTGATAAACACCATGACCAAAAGTAACTGGAGGGGTGTTGTATGATAGTTTGTGTTCTGACAAATAAAGCTTGCCTTGAAGATCAGAGGGTGGAGCTATCCACTAGTTAATCATAGAGGCTAGGCAGTGGTGGCACATACCTTTAATCTTAGCACTTGAGAGGAGGAAATAGGAAGATCAGAAGTTCAAAGCCATCCTGAGCTACACGAGAGGATTCAGTCTAAAAGAAAAACAGAGATGGGTGGTGGTGGTGCATGCCTTTGATCCCATCACTTAGGAGGATCAAGCCTCTGATCTCAGCAGATTCAGAAGCTCACACCTATAGTGGGAGATCTTCTCCCCAGGTGCCACCAAGCCCCCATGGTCCCACAACCCACATATAAAATAATCATTCAGATGCTTATATTACTTATAAACTGTATGGCCTTGGCAGCCTTCTTGTTATCTAGTTCTTATATCTTAAATTAACCCATTTCTGTTAGTCTATAATTTGCCATGTGGCTTGTGGCTTACCAGTACCTTACATCTCGCTTGTCATGGTGGCAGCTGGCAGCATCTCTCTGACCCAGCCTTCCACCTCCCAGAAATCTCTTCTCTCTTGTCCTGCCTATACTTCCTGCCTGGCTACTGGCCAATCAGCATTTTATTTATACAGAGCAATATCCACAACACTTCCCCTTTTCTTTTTTTTAAAAAGGAAGGTTTTAACTTTTACATAGTAAAATTACATATAACAAAACAATTATCAAGCAAGAATTACAGCTACAATATCTAGTCTATTTGTTTTGGCAAAATTAAACAAAATATTCTATCTATCTTATATTCATGAGTCTAAGGTTTCATATCTAACTTATCTTTTATCATAACTAAGGAAAACTATACCTATCTAGTCTTCAACTACCTCAAAGACCTTAGAAGGATATAATATTATCTGAAAATGGGAAAAGGATGCAAGCAACTTTCGGGAGTCTTGCAAGAGTAGACAGAGACAGCTGGCAGCCTGGACAGTCACCTAATGTTCCTTTGTAAAGTTGGGGCATTTGTCTTTAGCCCACAGGGCTAGAGTCTCTTGGTCATTTTTTTTTCAGTGTCCTATAGAATGTCTGGCAGTTTCCTCTGCAAAGCAAGAACCTGAAGGACCATTTTGTCAAGCAAAGTTCAGTGGCCACCTTCCTATGGGTCCTGCATGTCCAGTTGATCAAGCAGTCCAGGCAAGAACAGTTTCTTGCCCAAATGGCTATTTTTGTCAAGGTGAAGATAAACTCCATATGAAGTGTCTTCAAAGCCCATCCTCCTCTCTGAAGTAAATTGGTGCTGCCAGGAGCAGACATGTCTCACTGTCCAGAAAGTCTAAATTTTTTAAAAATATTTTAAATGCCATATTCTGTAGGTCTTTGAAGTGTTTGAAGATTACCTGTCTATCTGAAATATATGTATGTATACCAGAAAACTTAACATGACTGTAAGTTTGACTATCATAGAAGACTAATTGATCTGTATTTCTTAATTATCCATTACAATCTAAATGAGGTACATATACATACCTCAAACGAGAGTAGAAATATATATACAGTATAACAAAATTAACTTTAAGTTTGTATCAATAGACTAAAATCTATACCAATGTAAAACATTTTAAACAAGTTGTTGTTCTTCAAAAGTAAGTTCAGTAATCTACCCTTTCATCCTATCATATCTATATCATATGCCCCCCTTTTTTTCTTTAGAAAGAGATCATATTTATAATCAACCTGATTTAAATAAAAACATTGGTTTTTTATCTGTCCCACACCAGAGGGCTCTTCTGATTTGGGACACAAGAATCTCTTAACCTTTTCTTTTAGCAATATGTCTGGGTTTAGAGAAGGAGTGAGCCAATTCCATCTCCAAAGCCAGCTTGATATATATGGGAAATTAGGCATAGTTTCTCTTACTACTTCCTGCTGGAGGGGGGCGCTGTATCTTATAGGGACACAAAGAAAATTTTAGGATTATGGTGTAGTCTGTGAGGGTAAACCTCTGAGCCAGTTGCCTTGAAACCATTCTGAATGTTGGATCATCTGGGCCATGGTGTCATCGGATACCTTTCAGGTGGTCTTGGCTGGTCAAACCTGATGTATCTTAATCTGGAACAAATCCACAGCCTCTGGCTTTCTGTGGAAACAAAAGCAGAGACTCTTTTCTAAAGCAACATATCCTTATATCCAAATTTTGAAGTCAAGGTACCTTTAAAATTTACATATTTGTTTAACTAAACATTTACGATCAAATCTTTTTCTGCAGTTAAAAATCCCAAAGACAACACAAACCAGATTCTCTGTGTAATATCCATCTTATATCCATCTTTGTAAGACTGAAATGCCACTGTGGCTGCTGGCTTTGCCCACCTCAGTTTCCAAAGTAGTAGTGGTACAGTTTACTGCCAGCTCTGGGTCTAGAGCCATGTGTACCCTCAACTATCAGAAACAGTTCTATCAAAGCAGCGCATAGCCCAGAAACCTTTTTTTTTTTTTTTTTTTTTTTTTAACTAGCAAAGGCTAAATCTACCATGCAGCAGAGTAAAGTGCCACTTGTAGACTCCTCATTCCCGCCACATTGCAGGTCAGAAGCACACTCCAGGAACCCACCATAGTAGCTCAAACCGGCAGGCTGCTGCTAACTTGAGAGAGACAACTAGGAAGCTGTTTTAGAATCTTTTTTCCTCAGGTTTTAGGTGGAAACTCTTGCCCCCTGTTGGGTGCCAGATATTGGCGAAATTATTAAGGCCACTCCATGTAGTTAAAAAAGGGAGGTTGATTTTGTGGGGTAACTTACAAATGAAGGGATAGGTTGCAGGGTCTGGGAAAGGTATGGCGCAGTCCAGCGATGTTCTCTGGATAACTCTGCTCGTTCTTCCTCCAGCGTCCAGGGTCCCAGAACCAAGAGAAGCCTCTCCTCTAGACCCTGGGTCTTCAGCATCCTCTCTCAGACCTGCTTTGTAGGCATGACCATTACCGAAGCCTCAATTGGGGTTGGAATTTCCAGGCCAAGGATGGAATGGCTACCTACTACACACACTTTTAATCCCAGCACTAGGAAGGTGGAGACAGGAATATAAAATGTGTGAAGACCAGATCTCAGCCATTCAGTCTGAAGATTCAGAGACAGGATAGCCCCACTCAATCTGGTACTTGGTAGAGGTAAGAACTTTCTAGTAGACGGCTGCTCTGCTTCTCTGGTCTTTCAGTTTTCACCCTCTGTATCTGAATCAGGGTTTTTGTTTAATAAGACTAATTAGGACTGTGCTCCAGAGAGAAAGGGATTTACTTGGGTTACACATCCCAGGGCAGCTCTAGTTCTTCATTGAGGGAACTCAAGGCAGGAATCTGGAGGCAGGAGCTGATACAGAGGTTGTGGGGGTTGGGGGTGGAGGGGCAGGTACTGCTTTCTGGCTTGCTCCTCATGGCTTGCTCTTTCTTATAGAATCCAGGACCAGGGATGGCACCACCCACAATGGTGCCATCAATCATTAATCATGAAATGCCCCCTCAGACATGCCCACAGGCCAATTTATGGAGGCAAATCTTCAATTGAAGCTCCCTCTTCACAGATGACTCTAGCTTGTGTCAAGTTGACAAAAAAAAAACAAAAAACCAAAAAAACAAAAACAAAAAAAAACTACCCAACATAGACCCCTTAAGTCAAGTGTCAGCAACAACCCACTGACCAAATTCATGATCCTGTCTGCTCTTCTAAAGATGGGTGTTCCACACTTACATTGATCTGACTTCAGTCTTTCCTAATTGATGACGGCCCAGAGGATGGCCACGCATCCATTCTTTTCCCAATGTACTGTCAGCAAAGCCCAGGAGCCGTCGGCCCTGAGTCATGAGACAGGCCCAGTGCCATGAATCTGCCCAGCAGATGTAAGAGTCTGAGCAGGGTGGTTTGCTTTGACTTAGTGCTCCTGAACATGGTTCCTCCTCACACTCTTCCCACCTCACCGCCTGCAGCTTGCAGTGGACGTCCTGGGCCACAAGACCACAAGAGGATAGACAGCTCCTGAGTCCTTAGGGCCACATCCAGGCTGTGTTCATGTGCTGCCACTGTCAATTTCCTGTCCATTGCCAGAGTCCAGTGGCTGTGGCTAGGAGCCCCTAAACACACACACACACACACACACACACACACACACACACACACACACACACATACACATACTCATGCATACATACACACACACATACACACACACACATATACATATACACACACATGCATACACACATACATAGATACACACACATACTCATGCATACATACACACACACATACACACACATATACATATACACACACATGCACACACACATACATAGATACACACACATGAACACATACACACACATACATACATACACATACATACACACACAGACGCACTTGCATACACGTAACATTCACCATCCAACCCTTCACAGATAAAGGAATGCCAACTCTGCTCAAAACCAGTGATGGATAGAGTCACAGGTGCTGCTGACAGCCTTGTGGGGATAGAACCTGGGACTTGAGTTACCAGAATGCAGTAAGAGTAAGAGGATCTGGGTGCTGTGACTCAGGCACCAGGTCAATGTTTCTTATTCAACCAAGAGTGATTTTCCTGTATGGGGCTGAGCTACCAGGGTAAGAGTCCCTAAAAAGGAGGTCTCCCCTAATGTCACTGAATTCTTTCACTCCTTCCCTGGCTTGAAGCAAACTGCACTGTGGGAAGACCTCACTGAGAGTGAGAAGAAGACTGTAGAAGCTAAATTATACCAACAGCCTGTGGAGCTTAAGAACGAACCCAGGGCAGACCAGAGGATCCAAAGGACCATGAAACCCCTGTGTCCTGAGTTCAAACCTGGGAGCCAATAATCAAAGTCTGAAATCTATCCTAAGCAAAATCAGGTCTGTGAAACAGAGAGCATACAGATCTGGTCTGAGCACTTGGTGGCTGCTCCTCATGGACAGAGATAGTGAGGTCCCCAAAGGAGAGAGAAGCCATGTCTGTTGGTCTTCTGATGGACAGTCAGCAACATCAGGTCTACAACAGTCTCCAGATCTGCTTTGAACAAATGTCTGGGCAAGCAAGAGTGTGGAGGTCCACAGCTAATGCAAGCCTCAGTTTGCAACACATACAGTCACAAACCTCAAGAAAGATAAGGCTGAGACCTCCTTTGAGAAATTCCAGTTTTTACTTTGACACATACATTATCTCATTTATAATATCACCAAGAGATTTGTTTTCATAAAAATCACAAGTTTCTCAGTCTCATCAGCCTCAGTTCCCCTAGACCCTTCTTGGTGAGACCAGGGAGCAGGCTAGACCTTTCTCAGTGAGACCAGGGAGTAGGCTAGAACCTTCTCAGTAAGACCAGGAAGTAGGCTAGACCCTTCTCAGTGAGACCAGGGAGCAAGCTAGGCCTTTCTCAGTGAGACCAGGAAGCAGGCTAGACCCTTCTCAGTGAGACCAGGGAGCAGGTTAGATCCTTCTCAGTAAGACCAGGGAATAGGCTAGACCCTTCTCAGTGAGACCAGGGAGCAGACTAGAGTCCTTTCTCGTAAGATTATCATATAAGTAGACCCAAATCAAAAGACCATGGGACCCAGTTTTCATACACACTATTTCAGATTGATTGGGTGAAATACTCAGTTTATAGTAAGGACATGATTCATGTTCTGTCAAAATCCATATAATTACAAAAATCTGTTTAAATCATATCATATGTCTTTTGTTAGGAATTGAGAGAGAAAGAACATTCTAGAGTCAAATACAGCAATCACCAAGTTCAGATCTCAGGTTCTGCTTCCTCCATGGCTGTTCTGAGTCAGTTCTTTGCCATCTGAATGAACACCTATTTCAGGCAGACAGGCAGACCTACAGAGCAGCCACACAGCACGAGAAGAGGGTGCTGCTGTGTGGAAGGGAAGGGGTGAGGACAAGAGGAGGAAGAGGGGATCTTTAAAAAGCAATAAACAAGCCAAGCAGTGGTGGCACACGCCTGTAATCCCAGCACTCAGGAGGCAGAGACATGCAGATGTCTGTGAGTTCGAGGTCAGCCTGGGCTACCAAGTGAGTTCCAGGGAAGGCGCAAAGCTACACAGAGGAACCCTGTCTCGAAAAAACAACAAACAAAACAAAACAAAACAAAAAACAAATGGAAATCAAAATCAAAGTGAGATGCCACAGCCTGCCTGAAGAAGAGCTAAAATTAAAATTAACAGTCTGACTCCAGCGAGGTGGCACAGGCCAACCACAACAGGCCCTTCACACACTGCTTGTGGACTAGATGGTACAACCACTTTGGAAACATTTAGAAATCTCTAGCAAAATGTGCAAAACCATCCAGAAAACAACACATGCTGCTGAGGGTTCGGTGGGACAGCTGTGCTTGGAGATAGAAACTGTGCAACCTCTACAGGCATAATAGAGGTTCCTCAAGAAACTAAATCAAAACTTCCATAGACTATAGCAGTGCAGCGCTTTCACCCAGAGAACTCTTATGTAGGCATCCCACAGAGAGGTCCACTGTCCATAGCTACTGGTGCTCTTTACACTCCAGCAAAGAGGTAGGATGAGAGGAGGTGCCCATCCACAGGTGGACGGATGGAGAAGATGTGCTGTAAACACACAGTGGGATTTTATCCAGCTGTAAGGAAGAATGAAATGAAGGCGTCTGCAGAAAAATGTGTGATGCTGGAGAGAACATGCTCAGTGAGTAAGCCAGACTCAAAAAGACAAATTCCTCTACGTGCGTGCGTGCGTGCGTGCGTGTGTGTGTGTGTGTGTGTGTGTGTGTGTGATGTATATATGACAAGAAAGCTGAAATAGAACTACTTGGAAGAGGGGTGGGACCAGAAAGGGGGACAGTACCGGGACCAAATAAGAGCAGATATAGCAATGCATAAGTATGAAGACATCGTGAGGAAACCCATTGTGTCCTATGCTAACTTGAAAGAACTGACTTTTTTAAACCTCAGATGGTGTTGCTCCAAACTCCAAAGCTGTCTACCACACCCCATATAGTTTCTCACATGGCCCTGAGTGCCTTTGACTTTCACCCATAAAGCCACCTTGTAAAACTTGAGCCCTCATAAATACCACCTATAAACAAAGTGGCCCAAGGTGGTTTCCTAGGAACTTTATTACATTGTGTTATGTTGCCATTTACAACCTAGAAAACACCCCACAGTCTTTACTCCTAATAAGGATTAAAAAAAAAAAAAAAAGGAGGGTCCAAATTACACAATTCTTAGTAGCACTTAATTGTCAGTGTCTAGGATATAGCCAGCCTCCCACCCCCACCCCAGGCCTTCTGCAAAGGGAGACTCACCAGGCCACATCACTCTTGTAAAACTTTCCTGATTGGAGGTGTTTTATTATTCATATAATTTTAATAGCATCTCAGTGATTGTTTGAGGGGCCTAATACAACTTAAGTGAATGTTAAGGACATTACAAGTAGCTCCTCTTAAATTTTTAACCAGAATAGAAGTTTACAAGAAGCATACATACACTCTGAAACAGCAGGACAGAAGTGTAGAGAGTTTAACAAAGCAGCTGAATTCTTCCGGGGCCCACCTGTACACGCCCCCTAACAACTGCAAAACTAAATGCTTAGTGATTTTTCTACTACAAGGTTGTGATGTTTTCTAACTTACAGACCATTGTCAGGAAGTATTGTAAGGAAAAATGTAGCAAGAAAATATTCTGTTTTTCTAGACAGAAGCCGATCAAAAGCCTCTGAAGAAGAAAAACACTGATTAAGACACGTGAGAACCAACACTGTGTGACACAAGTCTCCTTAAAGCACTGAAGTGGCCAGGCTTAGAAGAGGCCAAGTGCTGTGGATATCGCTCTGTATAAATAAAATGCTGTTTGGCCAGTGGCCAGGCAGGAAGTATAGGCGGGACAAGAGAGAAGAGAATTCTGGGAGGTGGAAGGCTGGGGCAGCCACTGCCATGAGAAGAAAGAGATAAGGTACTGCTAAGCCACGAGCCACATGGCAAAGTATAGATTAATAGAAATGGGCTAAACATAAGAGTAAGAGCTAGACAATGGTAGGCCTGAGCTAATGGCCAAGCAGTTGAAATAACATAAATGTCTATGTGTTTATTTTACAAATGGGTTGTTGGACTAACAGGGCTTGGTGGCACCTGGAGAGAAGCTCTCCAACTACAGCCAATGTCAGCTCTCATGGACAGGAAATGAGTTTCATTCAGTACATAAATAATGCTAACACGTTAATAATCAAACCATAAGCCCTTCACAGCATCCCATCAGATGTGATCTATCAGCAACATTCTACATGATGATGACGTACATGATCCTGCTGGTACATTAGGAAACTTGGAACAGAATCCCTCCCAAATCCTGATGCTTGGGCCCCTGAGAATTTTCCCTGGTAGAATTCCCAGCTGTGGGATAGTGAGACAGCTTGAGAAAGGCAAAGTTGAAGGAAGAGGGCCATGGGCAGAATCACATTTAAAACTTTTGCTTATTATTAAAGAGAGAGAGAGAGAGTGTGTGTGTGTGCAGACATGTGGCCTAGCACATGTGTGGAGATTTGAGACAACTTTCAGGAGTCAGTTTTCTCTTTCCACCAAGGTTTCCAGGGATTGAACTCAGGTTTTCAGGTTTGAGCAGCAAGCTCTTTTACCCAGTAGGCCATCTCGCCAGCCCTTAGTAAATATTTTTCCATTTACTAAGACACAATAGTAAGCTAAACAGCACACTGTATTGACTGTGGACAGTAATGATTTTACACATCTTAGATTAGTAACAGTGGTCTCTGTGCAGTTAATCTCTGAGTCCTTGGCTCCTTACAGGTATTTATTATGATTCTCTTTCTTTAGACTTCAGAAGGATGCTGTGGGTTCTCTGTACTTGTGAAGGAATACAGACTCCATCCTAGGGAAGGGCCGCCATCTCAGACCACCTGCTGTACTCAGTTCCAGGAAGGTCCTCAGGAATGTGCCGTGACAATTAGAACAGATACAGGGCAGTATGGTGCTGCAGACAGTCTGTCTGTCTGCAGTTTGTGGCCCTTAAAGATGTCTAGACAATCCTGCTGAGCACCCCAGATAATCCTGTTCAGCAAGTTGTGGTTCCCCACCAAAAAGTCCAACCCAATAGTTTCAAATGTGGTTTCACACCAAAAGGCTAGACTAATAGTTTCAGAAATCACCTTGCCCCATATCCCTTCTTCCCAATCCCCAGCTACCAAAGCATGTAATTCCAGGCTTGCGGTTTTTGCCCCTAAAACCCCTCTACCCCTGGGCCCTCAGCTGCTGCCACTGCGTTTCCCCCCATCTGCCTGGTGGTGGCCCAGGTTCAAACCTGACAATAAAAGGACCCTTATGTGCTTATATCAGACACCAGCTCCTTGGTGGTCTCTGGGGGTACAGGTACAACACACTCTTGTAGGTTTCCTCTCTTCATCTTTCCAACAAATATATTCCACCACACAGATTTGACAGCCCAGAGCCACAGCCACCTCCTCCCCAAAAAGACTATCTGCCTTGGTCTTTGAGAAATTCCAAAGGCTTTTGTTTTCTTCTTAATGCATTTTTGGGGGTTGCCTGCATGTATGTAAGTGCACTAAGTGCAATGCCTTGCCCACAAAGGGGTCCCTTGGAACTGGAGTCACAGATGGCTGTGAGCCACCGTGTGGGTGCTGGGAATCAAAACCAGGTCCTCTGGAAGAGCAGCCAGTGCCCTTAACTACTGAGTCATCTGTAGCACAAAGCTTAACAGGTCTTATTAATAAAATCAAACCTGAGCCAGGTATTGGGGTGAACACTGGAAGATCAGAGAAACAGAACAAGTCATTGCTTCCTCACCTTGCCAGTTCCTCAGCTGATCCTGTTTCCTCAGACTGGAAGCCTCTGAGTCCTCATGCGAACAGATCTCAGCTGAACTGTTGTTCAAAAGTCTAAAAGCTTAACCAGCCAAATGCTTCTAGTTTCTGATCCTCATGCCTTATATACTTTTCTGTTTTCTACCATCACTCCCTGGGATTAAAGGCATGAGTCACCATGCTTGGCTGTATCCTTGAACACATGGATTTCTGCCTCTGGAATGCTAGGATTAAAGGCATGTGCAACCATTGCCTATCCTCTATGTTTAATATTGTGGCTGTTCTGTCTCTGACCCCAGGTAAGTTTATTAGGGTGCACAATATTTTAGGGAATACAATACCACCACAGTCATCTCTCCATATCCAGAGTTTATTTTTCAAACAAAACCTTTTTAAACATCTTGAGCTGATGTATGCATCCACTCCAGGTATGCATCCACTCCAGGTATCATCCATTCCTTCTGATTCACAGAACATCAACTTGGAGGCCACTGTTTACCCTCCTCCTGCCTCCTCTCCAAACCAGGGTCTGCTTTGGAAATCCATCTTTCCTGCTCCTCTTCTCTGGCTGTTTGGCCAGCAACAGTGGAGCTTCACCTACCATAAATGATGGTTAGGTTTCTGTGGCAGCCTGGCTTGTCCGTGGTACCCATGTTTCAGTGAAACGCTGGTCTTGGTGTTTCTGAGATTCAGCTGTTCTGTAGGTAGCATTGGCAATGGATGGCTTTAAGAGGATTATGGTGCGGGAGGGCCTCAGGTTAAGACCTTAAGACCAAAAAATTAAGGTTTCCCAGAAGAAATTCTGCCTTAAGACTACGCTTCATGGTGGTGGCACACACCTTTTATCCCAGAACTCAGGAGACAGAGAACTCTGAGTTCTGAGTTCTGAGTTTGAGGCCAGCCTGGTCTACAGAGCAAGTTTCAGGACAGGAGGGATACACAGAGAAACCTCATCTTAAAAGAACAACAGCAGCAACAACAACAAAAAAAAAGACTACAGGTCTCCCCTTATCTGAGGTTTATGTTGGAAGCAACTCAGTAACTATTTGAAGCCATACAATGATAACAAATTTGCAGTTTTTGTTATGTATGTAACCCTATGATAAAGTTTAATTTACAAATTAGATATAAAAAGAAATTTTAAGTAACATGTGAAAAATAGAGCAATTATGAAAATGTATCCCATAGTTGGGTCTTCTATTCATCAGGAGCTGGACTTTGAAATGGGACCTCAGCCCTCCACTCTCCTTCACTTCAGCCATGAAAGACAAAGCTTTGTTCTCATCAATCATGGGCCCCAACCTCAAAACCAAAAGCCAACATAAGCTGAGCATCTCTAACTGTCCCAGCAACAGAAAGCGATGCCATTCTTTCACTTTCCAGTTTCTCTCTGAAATATCCATTCAGTCTCCATCTTTACCTCTACGGGATTTGGAGACTTATTTTCTTTTTTAGGAGAATAAAGGTTACCTAAGCACAGTTCCTGTGACACCACAATAGAGTGAAGATGATGGGAAGGGATCCACAGTCTGGGTAGGAAGAAGGGGGACAATGAGAGATACCATCACACCCTCAGAGTGATGAGCAATATAAAAAATAGTTGTTTATGTGGGAGCCCACAAAGATTCCAACTTGTGATTTGATTCAAGATCAGAGAGTCAGAGTTTATGTTGCTCTCCAAGGCTGCATAATAGGGTGCAAAAGCATGGTTACCAGGTATCTTATACTTCAAGGCCTAATTACAAGATGCTTTGCTGTGGGACATGGTTACCAAGTGTTTTGAAGGTCTACACTTGGTTGTACATTGTATTTGATCTTGAAGGTCTTTTGCCTCTCCCGTTGCTAGTGTATAAAAAGCCCATTAGAAATAAACTTGAGGCTGCTGGGTATTGACCCAGGATCCTCCCCAAGCTATCATGTGTCTCTGTCTTTCTCTCTGTCTGTGTCTATATTTCTTCCTATTACTGCTCAATTTCTCACTCCCCCATTCAAGGGACCCTTCAACAGGTTGAAATGGACCCCAACACTGGCCCCTGACATGTTTATGGCTAGAATTTTCCATTTAATATTTTCTGGCCAAGTGCTGTGGATAGCTTCAACTGTGGAACGCAAAGCCATGTGGAAGGAATAACTATCACATAGCATCTACTCCTTCCCGAATTCTACCTGCCAGCCTGGCCTGGGATTGAGATTCTTTTACTTAGAAAATCTCCAAAGGTGCCCAAGCCAGGCCCGACACACCCACCTTCCTTTTTATTCTGCCACAGCCAATTGATCCAGAGCAGCAGACTCCTGGGTCACCCATCTTCAAAGAGGAATCTCACGATTTTAAAAATCTCAAGGAGATTTTTAAGTCCTGAAGTTATTGCTATAATTTAATATTACTTCCTCTATTTTCAAACTGACCTATAATTTAGACAAACTGCCTGGCTACTTGATTGTTAGCCAATACTGGGTTTACAATGGGTGATGATTCAGCCATGGTAGATGTCTACATCACACAGTGCTACAAGCAGAGGCAGTATTTTCTTGGACTTCAGTTGGGAGAGGGTTCTAAGTCTTAGAAATCCAAACCCCTGATCAAAAGTTAAGCATTTTTTTCAAATCAACCCTTCTTATTTCTAACTACTTGGATCTAAATACCTCTAAATACTTCAGTCCTCTGCTGACCGTAAACAAACAACATACAATCTACCTTATTCCCAGTAGAAGAATAATCATGATTATCAAGTCGTTTGGTGGTGTGGTTATTGACTAGGAATATCAAACTAATGAGACCACACCACCCACAATGTATGTTGTCAGGGTTAACCACCAAGAACCATTAGTGGAGGCCTTCGTGGGAAGAACTGTCAGCCAAGAGAGGGTGCCTGAAATATCCTTAGACATTTTATCAGTGTAGAACTGGCCACACTCCATCCTGGTGCCCCACTAATGAACACTTAAGGAAAATTGTTCCGCTCTCCCTGGTCATTGAAAAGACCAAAATATCACAGGGAAAAATGGCAGAAATGAAGGTCCCATCACCCCTCAGTCACCTGAGAGAAGCCTGTAAATCCCACAACTGTGCAGGTCCCGCTTCAGACACTTGGCCCTGTGGGGCCTTTTTGTTGCCCTACAGATCTGCCCCTCAAGTTCTCATCTGGGTTTTCCTCACACTGCCGCAGACGCTGCAGAGGAGCTTCACGTCGAGGGGTGAAGCGCTGTGTCTCTCATCCAGCGGGTGAAGCGCTATGTCTCTCAGGCAGACCTCCATTGTGTGTCAACAACTAGAACCAACTTGAAAGTTAACCAACCCCAGGAATAATGGATGGGTTTGCGATTCCAGCATTCAGCCTTTCAGAGAACTGAGCAATAGATCACAACTTCAAGGCCAGCATGAGCTTCACAGAAAATTCCAGGCCAGTCTAGACTCTAAAAAAAGAAGTAAGAAAAGTTTTAGGAATGGGATGGGGTGTGGCTCGGTGGTAGAATATTCAGAGCCCTAGGTTTAATCCCAGCACTTCAAGAGAACAAAGGCCTGAACCTTAGAAGAAACTAATGTGCAAATGTGCAAAGATTCACTGCACAGCCCCGGGCTTTCAGCAATACGTGTAAAACAGTTTGTCTGGCCATGGGTGAACCACTGTTCTCAGTTATATAATGTGAACAAGGCAACTTCTTCAACCTCATCAGCCTTCTATCTGGTGGAGCCAGCAGCATAAGTTAGTGAGTAAATTTTGCTTAGTTACAGAAGACAATCCTATAGAAACCTACAGGCAGAAATGAATTTGAAAAGGAAAACAGAAATTCAGTTTTGGTTTTTTTCCCTGGAAAGTCAAAAGACAGTTAAGTTCAAGAATCCTTAGAATCAGAGGAGAGCTGGGCTGTGGTGGCTCACGCCTTTAATCTCAGCACTTGGAAGGCAGAGCCAGGCAGATCACTGTGAGTTCAATGACAGCCTGGTCTACAGAATGAGATCCAGGACAGGCACCAAAACTACACAGAGAAACCCTGTCTCGAAGGAAAAAAAAAATCCAAGGAGAAAAAAAATAGAGAAAGTTCTTGGCACTTGAGAAGCTGAGACAGGGAGCACAGGGCCAGCCTGGGCTACATGAGCCCCAGCAGCATGGAAACTTGCAGACTCAGAAGGCCAGGAAAGCAGAAAAGACATTTTGGGGGACTTACAGACTGAACTGTGATCCCCATTTTCCCCTAGCCTACTAGGAATGCTTGAGGCAGGAAAAGAAACAGTCCTGGATGCTCCAAGCAAGACTGGCAGGGTCCCTTTGCCTCTGAGACATGTGAATCTTAGCAACTACAGCTGAAGGACTATTTCTAATTAAAAAAAAAAAAAAAAAAAAAAAAAAACCAGAAAACCTAAGATGATCTAGCCACATTTGGGAAAGTAATACATTTCTAAAGTGACAGTGGGGTGCATACGGGAAGCAGTGACTGTCAATCTGCAGCTCCGAGGGCATCAGTGGATCTGGCTCCCTCCTTCCCTCATGTTCTGCTGTTCAGGCTCTTGTTCCCTCTGCCATGTTCTTAGGGCTTACACAAGGCTCTTTCCCTGAGGAAGCCTGTCTGTCTCTCTTGGTCCACTTTGCTCTCAATGCAGGCCGTTCAGTGGACTAACCTGATCCCCAAAGACTGGGTGGCAGAAATGATAGAAATTTATTGCTAATTTTTGGAGGCTTGGATGTGGAGGCCACATATGGCCACAGCTTCTTCTCAGTTCACCTTTATGCTCTTGTCTGGTTGTACTGGCTGGTTTTGTGTCAACTTGGCACAATCTGGAGTCATCAGAGAGGAAGGTCCTCAGTTGAGGAAATGCCTCCATGGGATCCAGCTGTTGTAGCACAAATTGTTAGAAGGTTTTGTTAATAAAAACAAACCTGGAGCCAGGTATTGGGGTGAACGCTGAAAGATCAGAGAAGCAGAACAAGCCACAGCCACTTCACCTTGCCAATTCCTCAGCTGATCCTGTTTCCTCAGACTGGAAGCTTCTGAGTTCTCATCCAAATGAATCTCAGCTGAACTGTGGCTAAAGGCCTAAAAGCTTAACTAGCTCTAGTTCCTGGTCCCCATGCCTTATTATACCTTTCTGCTTCCTGCCATCACTTCCTGGGATTAAAGGCTTGAGTCACCATGCCTGGATGTTTCCAGTGTGACTTTGAACTCACAGAGATCCGGATGGATCTCTGCCTCCAGAAGACTAGGATTAAAGGCGTGAGTGCCACCATTTTCTGGCCTCTATGTCTGTCTAGTGGCTGTTCTGTTCTCTGACCCCAGATAAATTTATTAGAGTGCACGATATATTGGGGAACACAATATCACCACAAGTTGTAAGGCATTTTCTCAATTAGTGATCAATTGGTGAGGACCCTGCCCATGGTGGGTGGTGCCATCCCTGGGCTGATGGTCCTGGGTTCTATAAGAAAACAGGCTGAGCAAGCCATGATGAGCAAGCCAGTAAGCAGCTCCCTCCATGGTCTTTGCACCAGCTCCTGCCTCCAGATTCCTGTTCTGACTTCCCCTAATGATGAGCTATGATCGGAAAGTATAAGCCAAATAAACCCTTTCCTCCCCAAATTGCTTTTTAGTCATGATGTTTTGTTGCAGCAGTTAAGTCTAAGACACTGGTAGATAGGGCAAGCTAAATACCTGTGATCTCTTTTCTAAGGATGTAAACTCCATTCATGGAGGTTCCACGCTTACAGCCTACTTCCCTCCCGGAAAGGCCCCTGATGGTTACGGTTTGTTTGGATCTGAAACATCCCCTAAGACTTCATATGTAGAAAGATTAGTCCCCAGTGTAGCCAGATCAGAGGAGGGGCTTTCAGAAATGAGCGGCTCCTGAGAGCTGTGGCATCATGAATGGAACCTAACTCTGGTCCCCGGGAAGAGAAGTACACGCTCTTAGCTGCTGAGCCATCTCTCCAGCCCCTACAAGATTCTAACTCAAAGGTGAACAGGACTAGAGATGCAGACATGTTTGGGGGAGCCATGACTGTAATTGAAAAGGATAAAGCCCAACACCAAGCACCTAGCTCTCTAGGTGTGTCAAAAGCCCCTTCCATAGGAACTTGTGCCAAGCCCTCAAGGCCCAGAGTATTACGAACCTGAAGATGGGAAATTGCTAAAATGAATGTGGGGATGTCGTGTGTAGAACCCCAGAGACCACCGCCTCCCCCCGTGACAGTAGAAAGCCATCCTACAATTTTTGGACCCCAAAGCCCGAGAACCAGCCCCACAGTGGACATGCAGAAAGCTCTCTGATGCACTGTGTATTAAGTGCATTGTACCACACACTTCATCAACTCCAGCCCCGGATGTCAAAGTCCTCCCAATGCAGAAACCAACTGAAGACCACTCTCTAGTAAAAAGACACCAGCTCGACCTCAGCCTGAAGCCAAGTTCACTCAGACATTTTAATCACCCTCCTAGCGGCCCTTTATCGGGTAACTATTAACAATAGGCTGCTGTTTGCTGCTGGGTCTCCCTCTGCTCTGGAGGCGCACTAACTTTCTGTTGTTGCTTCCTCACACTGAAACAAACTCTGACCACTTGCTCATTCAGTTTTTAAAAAGTAATGTATTCCTTTATCCTCTTTAAGACAATCCAATTTGTTCATACCCTACCATCGTTTGGCATTGTCTTTAGATTAAAGATCATATCCACCCAGAGGAGACCACTCATGTGTGTTAGGCTTTTCACCACTAGGACAAACACCGAAGAGAAACAATCCCAAAAACAATTATTTGGCTCAAGAATTCAGATGTCTCAGCCTGGGCCTGGCTTGCTCCACTCTGTGGATCTGCAGTGAGGAGAGTATCACAACAGTGGGCAAGCATGGCACACAGATGGGCCTGTGCTAGGGGACTTCCTCCTCCTCCCCTCTTCCTCCATTATATGGTGCCATCTTCTTATTCTCTGTAATTTCTCTCATAGACATTCCCAGAAGTGTGCATTACCACTCTCCTAAACATTCCTAAATCCAGTCAAGATTACCAATCATACCTTGATCATGAGTGGCATCATTCCCTGAGGCAGGATCCTGAATTGAATTTAAAAAAAAAAAAAAAAAAGCCAGCAAGCTAAGTACCAGCATTCATTGCTCCTTGCTTCTTGCCTGCAGATACAGTGTGACTACTGCCTGATGCTCCTACCTTCCTGATGGACAGCACCCACTAACTGCAGGAACAGGGTGACCAGCAGCCTGATGCTCCTACCTTCCTGATGGACAGCACCCACTAACTGCAGGAACAGAGTGACCAGCAGCCTGATGCTCCTACCTTCCTGATGGACAGCACCCACTAACTGCAGGAACAGGGTGACCAGCAGCCTGATGCTCCTACCTTCCTGATGGACAGCACCCACTAACTGCAGGAACAGGGTGACCAGCAGCCTGATGCTCCTACCTTCCTGATGGACAGCACCCACTAACTGCAGGAACAGGGTGACCAGCAGCCTGATGCTCCTACCTTCCTGATGGACAGCACCCACTAACTGCAGGAACAGGGTGACCAGCAGCCTGATGCTCCTACCTTCCTGATGGACAGCACCCACTAACTGCAGGAACAGGGTGACCAGCAGCCTGATGCTCCTACCTTCTTGATGGACAGCACCCACTAACTGCAGGAACAGGGTGACCAGCAGCCTGATGCTCCTACCTTCCTGATGGACAGCACCCACTAACTGCAGGAACAGGGTGACCAGCAGCCTGATGCTCCTACCTTCCTGATGGACAGCACCCACTAACTGCAGGAACAGGGTGACCACTGCCTCCTCAAGCTTTTACTGGCATGACTTCCCTGTCCCCAGGGACCACAACCTCAAACCTCAGAGAGATGGCCCAGTGACTAAAGCACTTGTTGCTCTTGCAGAGGACCCATGTTCAGTTCCTGGCATCAACATGGTGGCTCATAATTGTCTATAACTCCAGTTCCAGGAATCTAGCATCCTTTTCTGGTCTCTGCAAGCACCAGGTGGCCTTGAATCCCAGAAAAAAATAATGTTAGATTTTGGACACTTGAGTAGTATTGGGCTGTTAGAAGATGGGAACTTGCAAAAGTGAACTGAATATATTTTCCATTATGAGATTCCCATAAGCCAGGGGAGGGATGTGACGCTTTAAATGTGGTGTGTTTATATGGCTATGGAGTTGGAACAGCACTTGTGTCTCACACAGAGGACTCAGTGCATCTCCCAGCATCTGCCTCAGGCAGATCACAACCTCCTGTAGCTCCTGTTCCAGAGGATCCAGTACCTTCCTTTGGCCTTTGTGGGCACCTGCACCATTAGTGACAGACACACACACACACACACACACACACACACACACACACACACACACACAAATGCTAAATTCAGCTAGGCATGATGGCTCACACCTGTAAATCCCAAGACTCAGGAGACTGAGCCAGAAGGGTCTCCACAAGTTTGAGGCCAGCCTGGGCTATGTAGTGAGTACCTGACCAGCTCATTGTACAAAGAGAGATTTGGTCTCTAAAAAAGAAAAAGTGATCTATTAGGTGAAATTTATCATCAACATGGATGGACTTTTAGGATCACCCAGGAGACACACTCCCGGATGTGTCTATAAGGGCATTTCCAGAGATCTTTAAATGAGGAGGAAAGACCCACCCTAAAAGTGGACTGAGGAAACCAAGGGGGGGGGGGTGACTGTGGCAGCAGCAGCATTTACCTCAGCCTCCTGATCAACTGCCAGCCCTTCAGCATGCCTAGACAGGGTGCCCTCCCTTAGGGGCTTTTCAGGGGTGTCTTGCTGTGACAATAGAACATTTAAAGACAATGAACCAGTAATGGGTGTTCCGAGGCGTGAGGAATGGCAGATGTGTATTTTCACTCTTGTCACAGTAGGAAGCCAACTGCCCCAGCCAAAATTGAAAGATACAGTTTTGAAAAGTAAAAGCTATTCCGGCCTCTCCACCATCCTCTCTGCCTTCACTCCCAGGAAATATTTTAGGAATGACACCAGGAACAGTGAAAACACACAGTGTGAATCTCGGCAGATTCTGCAGCCTCATTTCTGCTCATTCTCTTCTGCTAAGCTTAAGTAAAGCTGAGTTTAAAATATGTCTACATACAGTTCTCTGTTTTAGGAAAGCATTTTGTGGGTGAGGTAGGTCCATGGTAGAGCACCAGCCTACGACATACAAGGCCATAGGTTCAGACCCCAACACTGCAACAATAAACTAATTCATTGAAATTCATATAAAATTGTTTCCCTTTTTTCTCCATGTAGTGATATTTTGTCTGTGATCTAACAAATAAAGCTTGCCTGGAGATCAGAGTGCAAAGCTAAGCCACTAGTTAACCACAGAGGCCAGGCAGTGGTGGCACACACCTTTGATCCCAGCCCTTGAGATCTCACACCTTTAATCCCAGCACTAGGAAGGTGGAGACAGGAAGTGATATGGCTGGGCTGAGACAGGAATATAAAGCAGGAGGAGACGGGAGCTCAGGTCTTTTTCGGCTGAGGAGTCGGTGAGGTGAGAGATGGCTGTGGCTTTTTCCTTTGTCTCTCTGATCTCTCAGCATTTACCCCAATATCTCCATCAATATACCAATAAAGATATGAGGAGAGTAAAATTTAAATATTTGAAGATGGCATTGCATTTAATATAGTGAGGGTGAGTTCAGAAATTGGCAAGCCTTAACCTGCAGGTTGAATCTAGCCCTAAATAAAATTTTATTAGAACATACATTTCCATATTGTCTGTGACTGCTTTCACATTGTTACCAGTTTCTCTATCTGGACTCCCCTCAGCAGCCACCATACCTCCACCCCAACAACCTCCGTCTTTTGTAATCCAGGGCCACACCATTGTGTAAAATTTCTCCATTTTGTTTAAACCTTGATAATTCCAATAATAATGATAGTTTGATTTCTAGAAGTAAACTAACTTCCTTCTCTAGATTCTTGACTCCCTGGCCCTGTGAACCCTAGTAAAGACCATGAGGAAAGATGTCTGCTGGTTACCGAATATCTTTAACTGACTATGCACTGAGTCCAAAAAAAAAATTTACAAAATGGAAATTCAAATCTCCTTCCCTGCACCCCTTCAGTCCTACAACTCTCCAGCATATAAGCATTTCCGGTGGGAGCTTCACTCGGCCCCTGCCACCCATGTACCCAAAGAGTCTGGGATGTTCTGGTGGGAGCTCCACCTCAACCCCCTCCCCCACCTCTCTCTCCCCAACCCTGCCTCATCTCAGAAAGCCTGCTGAACTCAGCTCCTCCCCCAGAGATGGTCAAGACCACTCCCACAGGGTATTTAAACCGCACCCCAGAAAACAGATACGTGGGTTGGTTTGTTGGTTTGTTGGTTTGTTTGTTTGTTTGTTTGTTTGTTTGTTTGTTTGTTTTGGTCTCTCGTCCCCATCTCCTCTCTGGAGGCTGGAAAATCATCTGGGAATGTTTTAACCATTAAACCTGGGCTTTTTCTTAATTCAGTTTGATTCGGTCTGATTTGGATTGCTACATCGGTGAAGAGGCTTTTCAGTAAGGAGACAGCAGGCTCTGGTTTTACAGAGATGCCCTCTGCAGGGTTTTCCCCACATAAAAGCCTATGCTGTCTTCGGTGGCTTACTCCTCATGTCTGGCCTTCTCACTGGCCTTTCACTTGTAACTGCCATCACAAGAATTCAGATGAAATACACAAACTGTAGCACAGGAACTGAGCAGAATTTACTGCAGAAAAAGTGGTACAGTCTCCAGGGTGAGGACAGACAAGGGCCAAAGGAATCTTCTCCCAATAAGCCTTTCAGGGGGCTTTTGCGATTTCTAGAGTCTCCAGTGTTTTTAGAGCTTTTCCTATGGGCCTTTCCTGTCTGGATGATGGACACGTATCAGGACAGGGCAATGATATGCTGCCCTTGTTCTTTATCAGAAAGCACCCAGTTGTAAGATTTAGATAATTACTATGGCCTTCCATGCCGTTCAGAATATCATCTCTCTCCAGGGCCAGAGATCTGACCCAGGTCCTGTTCCTCTCACTGTTGCTCGGGGTCCTGTGGTCCCATGTCCTCAGTTTGACAGTCTACTAACCAGCCAGATGCCTGCCCTCCTCTAATTGCAGCGTTTGTGTTGGGGAACCGGAGGTTCTTCTGTTCCCCAGCCCCACAAACCGGGAAGCAGGTTGGTGGAAGAGACAGATTTTTTTTACTCATGTCTGAGTCTGAGGAATAATGTCCATCTCAAAAAGATGCCTCATTTTCCAAACAGAAAAGAAGTCTCAGGGTTTTATAGGATGAGGGGTAGGAGGTATGGACAACTCCACAGTCACTTCCTTGGCTGACAGAGTTCTTTGTCTGTATGTCCATTGCTTAGACAGATAGAGGGTAGGGGCTTTTATATCTCTTTCTTTGAAGGTCTCCTTCAAACCTGGAGTTCTGATTGCTTGCTCAACTCGTTCATTTTGTATGTGCTGAAAAGAAAGGTGACCGTCTGGTGTCTCTTGTAGCTGAGGGGAGCTATACAGAGGTCTCTCCTTACACTTTGCAATGTCTCCTCTGGGCCATTACAAAAAAACACAAACAGTGAAAATTCACAGATGTGGACTTCATTCCCAATGGCTACATCTACAAAACGGCTCCTACACCTAAGGCTCAGAGAACATTGTGGAAGAGGGGCTGGAAGGATCATAAGAGCCAGAGAAACAGAGAACTTGCTGTAAGACTGTTGGCTCCTAGGAACGTCAGATGCTACACCCATAAAGTCTCATCAGCATGACTGCCCAAACATGACCTGAACAAGGATGGCGCCAACAAACATGCCACACCAGAAAGAGAAAAGCCCACCCATGTGTCTTCAACCCTACACAAAGATCTACAGGCAACTACGAAACGCTGAAAGTGGAGAAATAGTCTTCCCCAGGGAAGACACACCAATTGGGTATCCAAATCCAAATAGTCAGCCCTGAAAATGTACATACAAGTAACTGTGAGAGCCAAAGTGACATTTTAAGTTTTAATTACTATGGCCAAGAGATCCATGAAACTAACATGTCCCTGATCAGCATGCCCCTAGCCCAAGGACAGATAGTTCCTGACTTGCTGGAGGCTGTTGTTTATGGGAAACAAGTTTGTTTGACCCATCTGCACCAGGTGTGCTTGATGTGTGGGAGGTTCACAGACAGGAAATACGTCAGGATATATACCTGCCTGGTTGGATATAGGATGGAGGTACATCAAGATGTATGCTTGCCCCTGATTGGACCTAATGGGAAATACTCAGGCTGCTGCAAAACTTGATTTGGAGCCATTTTTCTGGGGAATTAAAGATGGACCTGGCCAGAGCCCATCCTCCTGGCCAGTATTTAATTAAAGCTTGCTTCAAACTTAGCTTTAAATTGTGGTCGTGGTCTTTTTCTCAACTGGTAGGGTTAATGAAACATTATTCAGACTGAGCAGGTTATATTTAGGAATATATATGTGTGTATGTGTGTGTGTGTGTATATATATATATATATGTGTGTCTGTGTATATATATGTGTATATATATACACATATAGGCATATAACAATAATTAATTAAAAAGGAGGCCATGAATTTGAAAGAGAGCAAAGAGCAGTATATGAGAAAGGGAAAGAGAAATGATGTAATTATAATCTCAAAAAATACAAGAATAATTAAATATCTCCTCAGTCCATCTCTCAGCATAGGATCAGTGTTGCATTTAGTCATGGCAACAGTCTGAAGAAGCTAAGTTACCATTTGTACATTTAGAACAAGGGTTCACTGACCCAACATGCAGGAGTGAGACTCAGCGTAGAGGTCATTTGTTTTAATGTTTTCTTTTTACTTGTTGTAGTTTCCTAACATTTTTAGTAAGTACTGTCACTTTCAATAAGGCAGTAAATCCAGTTCTGAATTTTAAAATGACCGTCACAGCACCGCCACACTTGTATTTCAATGTCCTAGTTTGCTTAGGGCTGGAAGAGAGGCCACCTGACTTCCCAGCTCACCTTGAACTCCATTTCCTCAAGAAGAGTGGCTGCCATTTGAAAAGCGGGTGCTTCTGTGGAAAAGACACAGAGCAATGGGAGCTCTTAGCAGTGGAAATCCGTAGTTTATCAGGAAGCTGTCCAAAGGAGCCAGGTGTACCAATGGTTTGGGCCATTCAGCATCTGCCAACATGAGAACCTTCAAAAAGTACCCATACAAAACAAACAAACAAAATCTACTCATATACTGAAACTCAGATGGAAGGGGTCAAGAATCAGGAGAAAGGATGCTAAGGAGTCTGCTCATGTGTCTACAGCTCTCCGCTGCATGTTAATTTATTTGGGGGGGGGGCGGCAAGTAAAGACCTTTTGTCAGGGTTTGAATCACTAAATCTTGCCATTTCCACTCTCCAAAGGACACCAAGTCTGTGAAATCTCCTCTGATCCACCAGTGGGAGACTTTGTCAAATTGAGGATGAGCTAGAGAAGAGACGGGCATCATGATACCCCTGCTTTGCACCTCTGCTCTTTGGGTTCTGGCCTCTCACTCAGCAGTTTGTGCCAAGCAGACCACCGGGACAGCATCAGCCAACAGAGCAATTTCCGCATGGGATAGACAACCACCCCTGCCCCGTTCTAGGCCTCATGCAGCATAAATGGATTCTTAACTAGTTACATAGCATTCCAAGGACGCAGAAGCACGAGCCACAGGACCAGCCATTTGCTATTACAAACAGGAGAATGATTAAAACTCATGAATTAAGAGTTTTCATGATTCACGATGTTTTCTGCCTTACAAAATTAATAATCTTGATTTTACTCCCTCCTTGAGTAAATGTACTTATTTGAAGAACAGTAAATCTTTCCAAATCCAATAGAAATCACAATTTAAAAAAAAAAAAAGATTTCTAACAGAAACCTTCTGCTTCCTTTCTGATTAAAAAGCTTTTACTTTTTATCTAAAGGAAAAAAATCTATAGTGAGGGTTTGCTTTTCCTAGAATGCCACCGACCCTCTAACTAGGCCATAAAACAGAGGCCTACAAACAGTGACTCTTTACACCGTCACAAGGGAATCGGGGCCCCTCTTGGGAGTTGAGTCTCATTAATAAAAGAATTTAAGCACAGCCTCAAAAGGAAGTTCAATGACAATTTTATCAGAGTTTAAAAGAAAAACTCCAAAGCAAGCTAGCTCTACCCTCAGCAGCTGTGATGGGGTAGGGCAGAGGAAAAGAGAGAGCCATGCCATTTGGGTTAGGTGTAGAGGTCGGACGCATGGTGGGCGAGCAAGTAGGAGGCAGGGAGAGAGCTGTAGAGAAAGGATGAAGCCCACATGTTAGGGAGACCATGCTTAGAGAAGAAAAGGGGACATTATGCTTCCCGCAGTGATTCAGAAACAGCCACAGACCTAGGAAGCTGCATGGCTGCAGCTCTGGAAACAGTAGCACCTGAGCAGGTGCAGGGAAGGAAGACTGTTGTCTCCTTTAAGGGATAATTATTTTTCCCATCTCATTAACGTGGTTTAACATGAATCCATCCTCCTACCTGAGGGTTGGCCTTTGGCTAGATGATTGACCCACCCAAGTGGGGTAGCTCAAAATGTTAAGTGTCCACCTGGGGCAAAGAAATAGTTTTCCCCAAAGGGGCCTCCACAGAACCCCCTAGTTAAGGCTGCTACAACAGAACCTCAGTGAGTTTCTTCCACAATCAGCAGATTTAAGTTTTAATTAATGCATGTTAGTTAATTTTTCTGTCCCTGTGACAAAGAAACCATCTTCAGGGAGGATGTGTTTCCCGTGGCTCGGGGTTTCAGAGTTCTCAGCTGAAGATCAGTGGATTGAGAAGTTTGTGTCTGGGGAGAGGCAGATGGTATCATATGGTAGAAGCTACTCACCTCACAGTGGCTAGGAGAGGTATGGGAGGAGAAGAGAGGAGAGGAGAGGAACCCAGATGAGACACAGCCTCCAAGTACATACCTCCAATGACCTACTTCCTCTAACAAGGCCCGGCCTCTGAAAGTTTCCAACATATCACAATAGTACCATCAGGTTATAAATTCATCATGCTAGTCAGAGACTCATGATGCAACCATCTCTCAATGACTGGATCCACCAGCTGGGGACCACACCTCTCACACATGAGCTTTGGAGAGATGTTTCACAGTCGAATCATAGCAAGGCAAACATGAAAATAACTTAAAACACAAGTTAAAGTTGTATGAGAAAATTGCTTATAATTCATACCATGAATCAAGAAAGCCAAAAGGTATTTCTCCTGAAAGTTTCAGGTTTTACGCTAAATATGGAGTTCTTTTCCCTATTCAGCCATCTAGATGTTCAGTGAAATCTAGAATATTCACCCAGTGCATACAATACACTCTGAACCACCCCCCCATACCTATCTTAACCCCATAAAATCTCTTCTGAGAAAAGAAAGGAGAAGAAGGGAGGGGTGGCTGGAGGGAGAAGGGGAAGAAAAGGAAGAAGAGAGGGACCCTTGGACATGTTTCTGAACAGTATCTCCCAATTAATCCATAAAGCACTGTCAGTTAAAGAAGCCAGTCTTCCTACAGCTTACTAGTCAAGGGAGATGAGTCAGGACAACAAGAACAACTCAAAAACAATCAACTTGTGATCCTAGATCAGAGACCCAACCCAGTGGTGAAGCCCACAACACCACACTCCATTAATCAGCAAAAACAATCTGAAATACCCCGACAGAACCGATGAAAAGAAGTTGGCATTTCAAATGATAAAGAAAGCCTATGTGTTTAACTTTATTCTTCATAGGTCTAGAGCTTTTTATTACATATTGTCCAGCCATAAATATGCGTAGCCCTCAAAACCCACACAATGGAACCTACAACCTGATCTAGTATGATACTATTAAGACAGGGTGCTTTGGAGCAATGACACATGGTAGAAAACCTGACTTTGTCTTCCTCTGTACACAGTGGCCTTTTTTTCTGCTAACCAGCTGAGTTATGTAACATGCCATCATCATCTTGATCCTTTTGAGTTCGGGGGTTTGGGCTCTAAGGTGGACCTAGAGTCGTGACAGTGATCATGTCCTCACTCATGGAACATAATCCTCCTCTCACAGTGGGTCTTTTTAGGGCTCCTACTTTGGCGGGATCAGAACTCTGACTTCTTACAGTGGGTCTAAAATCACAGTCCCCTTCTGGGCCCCATCAATACTGGTCTCATCTAGTCTTTTAGATCTTTGTCAGTAGATATGTCACTAAAGATATGCCAGGGACCTGAAGGAAACTCCGAGATTGTGGCATCCCTTGAACGGCCTCCCCTGGCATCATCCCAAACCCGCCTTTGCAACCTCTGTCTCCCTTTCCCCTACCAGCAAGACTACCACTCTGCACTCTGGTGAAGCTGCTGTTTGCTGAAGTTAGGCAATACTTAAAACAAAAAGGGAGACGAACATGACCCTTGTCCCATGCACATCCCTCTCTCAAGAACCGAAACCATAACATCTACTGTGAAAGCCTACAAAAAGTTGCCAAGTCTTTTGCTTGATCTTTCAGCTGCTACTAACAAAATTTAACTTGTTACTCTGTCTTGGCCAGAAAGGAGAGTCCTACATGTTTTGATACTTCAGTAATCATCAGTATTGTGATAATAACACAAAACTCTAAGCAAATGTTATCAATAAGCAATTTGGAATAAGCCCCAACACAATGCCCAAGCTACCACCTGGGCTCTTGCTGTCCCAGCTGTCACACGAGCTCCCTGACCCTCCCTTTGATAAACAAGCCAAGCATGTGACTGCTGATGCCCCTTCCAGCTCCAGTGTATTAGGATGCCTCCATTCCCATTAGCTAATTGGATTAATGGGATGGACTACTTCAAGAATCAAATCAGCAGTTCCTTGGGAAGGGCAAGTTATTTCTGAAGCTCTCAGTTCATAAAAATCTCATTGACCCCCTCCTGCCATCTTTCCACAGTCCCCTCTGAGGGCTGAATTATGTCAGGGGAGGTCCAAGACATCATAGGGCTCAGGCTGGAACAAGGCAGATGGGCTGTGTGTGACAGACTAAGGGAAACCTTGTAACCCAACTGACGCAATTTCTAAACTCATGTACATTGTGGTCTGGTCATCTTGGGGCCCCTTTCTCATCTGTGAAGTGGACACAATACTGCTGCCCTGCAAGGCTGCTCAGGAGATCGTGTGAGATAATATATATGTCTGGGTGGTGAAAGGAAGACCCCTCATGCCCACTGAGACTTAAGGATGCCCTAAGTCCACTGACGAGAAATGGCAACTCACACATTAAGACTTAAAATGTCAGCCAGGCAGTGGTGGCACATGCCTTTAATCCTAGCACTCAGGAGGCAGAGGCAGGCAGATCTCTGTGAGTTCCAGGACAAACCCTGTCTTGAAAAGAAGAAGAAGAAGAAGAAGAAGAAGAAGAAGAAGAAGAAGAAGAAGAAGAAGAAGAAGAAGAAGATTTAAATGTCTTCCTCACCATGCCATCTCTGCCATTCCCCCTACTACTAACATCCCTTCTACACATCCAGGAGCAGCCAGTGGTTAGCTGCACCCCTAAAGGAACACCTGCCTGTCCCCTTCCTTGGGAAGTAATCAGATTTTCACTTAGAACAAAGAAGAACAGTCACAATGCTACCTCAAGAAGAGAGTAGGGGCCAGCAAGTTGGCTCGTCATGTAAAGGTGCTTGCCACACAAGCTGGTTGACTTGAGTTCAATCTCCAGAAACCACATAAAGGTAAAGAGAAACAACTCTACACAATTGTCCTCTGACCTCCACAAGCATGGCATAGTATGGCATGAGTATGTCCTCACATAATATCACACACACACACACACACACACACACACACACACACACACACACACACACGAGACAGAGAGAGAGAGAGAGAGAGAGAGAGAGAGAGAGAGAGAGAGAGAGAGAGAGAATTCCCACAACATGCTCACAAACCACAAGTACGAGAGGCTCCAATGGGAATTCCTGAGTCACTGTTGGGAGTCAGTCCAGAGGAGAACATCTGAGAACTACTCCAGAGAATCTACCCAGAAGCCCACTATGCTGAGGAAGGCCAGAAGGAAACAAACCTGCCTTTGACAGGCCCCTGCTGTGTAGACTAGCCCATGGCCTGGGTTGAGCTCAGAGTAAAATAATAGAAGTCAATCTGTGATCAGCCGTGCCCTCCAGTGGTCATCAGTACAACTGCAGAGCTGCTGACAACATTTAGATTTTTTTTTTTCTTTCTCACAGAAAATGAAAATTTGAAATAATTCCAAAGACAATGCTAAATTGATGAATGGATATGTTGGTTTTAAGTTTATAGAAACTACTCTAAGTTTAAAATGTTTCAAAAAGTTTACAGATGATCTTTAAAGAAGGGACTAACCCTAAGAAAAACCTAAGGGCTCAGTCTCCTGAGAGGACTCCTGTGTTAGAGGTCAGTGCAGACATATTACACACACGAAGGCCAGCAGCAGGCTTTGCACATAGCACATAATTATCATTATGAATAAGTGTGAGCTGAATTCAAAAAGGACCAACGTCTCTGTGACAGGAGGCTTGACTTCTTAGTCACCAGGATGTCCACTAAAATCTAAGCTGTGGAGGGTGGAACGTTCTCCACTACTGTGAAGCCAGCATCAAGAATGACACCTCACACATACCATTTAAATGGACTGAGGGAGGCAGAAAACGCACACAATGTATCACATAGCTGTCCCCCAATATACAGCCATGCACTACACTTCAACCAAGGCCTGCCCCCCAATACACAGTAGTTTCAGGAAACTATAACTGATAGACATGCAGTCATAGAGCACTGCAACTTCTTTCTTTTTTAAAATGATTTGTTTTTAATCCAAGTACATTTGTGTTCTGCCTGCCTGTATGTTTCTGTGGAAGTGTCAGATCCCCAGTAACAGGAGTTACAGACAGTTATGAGCTGCCATGTGGGAGCTGAGAATTGAACCCTGGTCCTCTGGAAGAGCAGCCAGTGCTCTTATCCACTGAGCCATCTCCCCAGCCCAGCACTACCTTTTCTAATGGTGCTTTGAATGAAAATGCCCCCATAGGCTCATAGGCTCATAGGCACTATTAGGAGGTGTGGCCCTGTTGGAGTGGGTGTGGCTTTGTTCGAGGAAGTGTGTCACTGGGGATGGGCTTTGGGGTCTCAAATGCTCAAGCCAGGCCCAGAGTCTCACTCATTCCCTGCTGATCTGATTGTAGAACTCTCAGCCAACTCTCCAGAGCCCTGTTTGTGATGCTATTGTGTTCCCCAAAATATTGTGCATCCTAATAAACTTATCTGGGGTCAGAGAACAGAACAACCACTAGATACAGAGGCCAGAAAATGGTGGCACACACACCTTTAATCCTAGCCTTCCGGGGGCATGGATCTCAGTGAGTTCAAGGCCACACTAGAAATAGCCAGGCATGGTGACTCATGTCTTTAATCCCAGGAAATGATGTCAGAAAGCAGAAAGGTATATAAGGTGTGAAGACCAGAAACTGGAAGCTTTTGGCCTAGTTAAGCTTTTAGGTTTTTGAGCAGCACAGTTCAGCTGAGATCCATATGGATGAGGACTCAGGAGCTTCCAGTCTGAGGAAACAGGATCAGCTGAGGAACTGGTGAGGTGAGGTAGCTGTGGCTTGTTCTGCCTCTCTGATCTTCCAGCATTCACCCCAATATCCAGCTCCAGGTTTGATTTTTATCAATAAGACCTGTTAAGATTCATGCTACATCTGTTTGTCTGAATCCCACCGTGATCACAATGGACTAAACCTCTGAACTGTAAGCCAGCCCCAATTAAGTGCTTTCCTTTATACAAGTTGCCATGGTCATGATGTCTCTTCCCAGCAATAGAAACCCTAATGAAGACATATGTAAAGGACCTTTGTACTTCCTTCTAGGAGTCTACATGCCATGCACACCGCTGATGATTGGCTTGTTCCCATGGGACCTTCAATCTAGATGTCATCCAAATGATGGCACAGTGTTTGTGAACCCTCCCCTGCCACAGAGAAGAGACAGAGGGAAAGGCCCCAATCCTATAAGTCTCCAAGACAAGATAGACAACAGAGCAGTGCACGCCTTTAATTACAGCACTTAGGAGACTTAGGAGGCAGAGGCAGGCAGATCTCCATGTTTTCTAGGCCTTTCTGGTCTGCATACCAAGTTCCAGGCCAACCAGGGCTACATAGTGAGACCCTGTCTCTAATAAATAAATAATTCACCTGACCAGAGGGGAAAGCTAAACTTTGAATTGACTGGCTGCCTTTGTTTCACCTCCGACATAATCTTCTGGGGAAGACAGTTTGTTTGGATGTGAATTCATTGTTCTCACAGATCCCTGGCTCTCTAAATAAACATAGCTTGAAGATTCAATCCTGGTGTGTGTGTGTGTGTGTGTGTGTGTGTGTGTGTGTGTGTGTGTGTGTGTGTGTGATATTATGTGAGGACATACTCATGCCATACTATGCCAGAATGGGCCATCACTCGCATTGCTAGTGACAACACAACTGCCTAGATCTGTTCCACGACATTCAAACAACAGAGGGGTCACCTCAGGACATGCTGCAGAAGTGTCCCTGTCGCTGAGCAACACACACCTGCGTTTCCCAACTGCTAGGGAAAGCCGCAGAGGCCTCCTCACCAGATTTACAGACAAGAGCAAGCTGGAAGATGTAGTCAGTGAGCTGTGCAGGTTAATGCATCATGATCCAAACAGAAAGAGAGCTCAAGCTAGGCAATGGGCTGGAAGCAAGATGGAGAATAATTTCTATCATTTCCCACCTAGAGGCTGAAAACAATCATATACAGGAACTCAAGACAGATAGCTGGGCCTGCAGCAGCCAGCAAGGAAAAGACCTGGAAAGTTACAGCTTGGCATCCAGGTCTGGGCAGCGTTTGGCATGGAACATGGAAACTGAGTCTAGAATCAGGGGAGTAAGTGGTGGCTGGTGTTCTGGAATGCTCACAGAATGTCACATGGAATGACCTCTGAGGAGAATCTGTGAAGCAGGGACTGAGAGGGCTGGAGAGATGCTCAGTGTTGAAGAGCTCTTGCAGAGGACCCAGATTTCGTTCCCAGCATCCGTGTGGCAACTGACAGCCTTCTGGAACTTCAGAATGGGATCTGATGCCCTCTTCTGACCTCTATGGGTCCAGTTATGTAAAACACTCATACACATAAAATAAAAATAAATCTTTTTTTAAAAATAGTGAATGAGGTACCATTCATTTTTACATTTATTTGTTGTAAGCATATGTACATATGTGCCACCACATATACGTGGAGACCACAGGACAACTTTCATGGGTCAGTGCTCTTATTCCACCATGGGAGTGTCAGGGATGAAATTCAGGTATTCGGGCTTGGCGGCAATCTGGCCAGCCCAATTCCATTTCTAAAGCTCTGTTAAATTGTGTATTATGTCACCAAGCAGAGCTGGTATGAGCACATTTAGGAAGAAAACAGGGCTGTTCATAAGTATGTCCCCATCTGCTGGAGCGTTCTCAAGATTCCTGGTGCCTCCTGCCATATCTGTGTGCATGGAGACCTAGCAGGCCACAACATGGACAGAAAGTGAGTCAGGCTGCAGAGTCCCTGGAAGTGTGTCCACAAGACCTCCATTCTGGTTTTTTGTTCCTGGAGGATCCTGGCCTTACTCCCAAGAGCTAATGAGCACCTAGTCTCAACCACAGCAGAGTCTGAAGAAGTGGTATTTTTAACAACCATTGTCTTGTCCATTACTGGGGACAGTAACGAAGTGGCCTCTAGGCCCCTCCAACTCAAGATCTATGGGAGTTTGTATTCTACTGTCTCTAGAGCTTGGTATTTGTTTGGTGTTTAAAAAAGAAAGAAAAAGGGAAAGGAAAGGAAGGGAAGGGAAGGGAAGGAAGGAAGGAAGGAAGGAAGGAAGGAAGGAAGGAAGAAAGAAAGAAAGAAAGAAAGAAAGAAAGAAAGAAAGAAAGAAAGAAAGAAAGAAAGAAAGAAAATAAAAGAAAGAAAAGAAGAGAGGAAGGAAGAAATAAAAAAGAAAAGAAAGAAACCTTCCTCATGCTGTGTTTAAATGCCAAGTCCCAAAGTCCCATCTGGGATTTCTGCAGCTGCATGCATTGGGAGGTATCAGGAAATGACATCATAAGTCTAGACGTGGAACAAAACATAAAAAGATCATCTTTGATATGAACCTGGAGAAATGTGAGCATAAACCTTAACTGGATGGTGACAAACTTCTATTCCCAGCTCCCAGCCTCTGCTGGGTACCACATTGGAGTCTGAGGAAACCACACACAGCCATTGTTATCCTAGTACTGAGGAGACAGGAGCTGCATGGTCTCCCAGTCCCTGCAAGGTGGAGTGACCTTCATCTGACACACTTGGGACCAGAAGCGCTTAGATTCAGATTTTTTTTTTTTTCTGAGTTTAGAATATTTGCATATACATCATGAGTGTCGTGGGAGTTTTGCTCAAGTGTGAACACAAAATTCATTAGATTTTATACATACATATACACATCACCTAAAGATAACTGTATACACTTTTTATTGAGACATGGTCTTCTCACTGTGCACCCCTGCTGGTCTGGAATTCACAGAGATCCTCCTGCCTCTACTGCCATAGTGTTGGGATTAAAGGTATACACTTCTACTCCTGGGTGGGTGCTGGTCTTGTCTCAGACTAGATGATCACACAATGTTGTCATCGGCAAAGTTCACACTTGAGAATCATGCAATCAAGTTACAGTAAATAAATAAAATCTCATAACATTTTAAGTAAGTGTATCGTTTTATGGCTGAAGTCATACGTGTCCTTGGGGACATACCTGCAAGGGACCAGGACCTCACTCAAATGGCTACAAACACCCTCCCCAACACTCCACGTCACTTGCTTGGGCTCTGGAGTCTCACATCCTTCCTTGGCATGCTTGCCTGGTTGATACAGAGTGTTCAGTCACTATACAGCCTGGCTTCTCCCTCTGCCTCTGCAATTAGGACCAAAGACAGGGAGGAGCCAGGAGGGGCCTGTTACAGCCATTACTTTCCACTCAGGGTCCTATTTTGCATCTTTGCCTAATACCCATAAATTGAACCTTGAGGGATTGTCAAAAAAAAAAAGCCCCAGAAGGGGTTATTGTCATGGGGCTGGGTTACCTAGCACCAAACAAAGTGAAACACTGCCACCAAGTGGCCTTTTCAAGTCATCACAGGCTGGACTCCTTACCTTCCCAAGCACCTGCCTCCTAGACGTGATAAAACTTGAAAGTTCAGTTGGGCCAATATAGCCCTTCCCTCCTCTTTTAAAAAACAAACAAACAAAAAACATTTGATTTATATTCATATAAATTTATTCAAAGGACTCGGAGGATATCTCAGTTAAGTACTTGCCTTGTAGACATGCAGCCCCCGTTTCATTCCTAAACCCTCTTTTTTTTGTTATTTTACTAAAAAAAAAAAAAAAAAAAAAAAAAAAAAAAAAAAAACACAGACATGGTGGTGTAAATCCAAACCCTGGAGAGGGAGAGACAGGTGGCTCCCTGGGGCTCAATAGCCAGCCTGGCATGCTTGGTTCTAGGACAGTGAGAAACTCTGTGGATGGCTCCTAGGGAATGACACCCATGGTCATCCTCTGGCCTCCACACACAAGTACACATCATATTCATCTTCACAGGCACAGAGAAAAGGAAGGGGAAAGAGAGAATGGGGAGGGGCGTGGGAAGGAAGATGGAGGAGAGAGAAAGAGGAGGGATCTACATGGCATAAAACTTAGAAGAACCCAGGTAGCCCCTGCTTGTCTGCAAAGCTCTGCATGCTGCTTAACTTGGGGCCTGTGATGTCCCCAGCATGCTTGCCTGTTTCTAGTCCCAAAGGCTTTGCTCAGTGTTCTGTGTCACCTTAGCATTTACTACAAACTTGATTCAGCAGCAGCCAAGGCCTGAGGCTAAGTTCTGGAACAGCCCCAAGGTCTTCTCATTCAGAAAAGCACTGAACACTGGCCATGGGGTAAGACACTGTAATGGCTTCAGTCATCTGAAGGGCGTGAATGTTCCTGCCATGGGGTTCATGCAGTGCCTTGTTGTGACTCCACTTCACAAGCAGTGTTTGATTCCATCTTGAGTGCAAACTCGGAGGCAGGATGACTCTGTATCTTGCTGTTTGTGTAAACAACTCCATCTGAGGGTGCCACCCACAAGGCCAGACTGATAAATATCTCGTTCTTTGAAATAAAAAAGGGAGCCACCTTATAAATACTGGAGGAAAATGGAAACTCATGAGCACATGGGTATATAAAAATAATATCAAGGAATCCAGGCCCAAGAACTCACAAAACACACCAGACTGAAGAATGGGTACAGCAAGCTCCCCTGGACCCCACAAAGAGGAGGAGCTAACACAGTGATGGTGATCGTCCTCACTGACCTGTTGTCTGATTATTATGTGCATCAAAGACCCACAGGCAGAGAACTCCCACCTGCCCAGGGCCCTCAGCTCTGCTCAGGCCTCACTGGTGATGTGGCCTATTCACATTGCCAGTCATTCATCTGGTTGTTCATCATCTGGACACACCATTCATGTGTCTGTCTACCTGTACCGCATCCTGCCTTTTGTCTCTACAGCCTCCATGGTGGTCCTGTACTACCTTTCTGAAGTTCAGCTCTGACCCAGCAGCCTGACCTTGCAGACAGACCCTCTAGTACCTGACTCCTGCAGACTCCCTCTGCATCCTCAGCAGCCTTGTACTTGTCTCATGCGGCCTCTTCAGTACTCCTTGGACTTTGGTGTGTCCTTTTTAAATCTTTGTAGCCATTCTGTAACTGGATGGATAGATAGATGGACAGATAGTTGATAGATAGCTGATAGATGATAGATGGATAGATATATACATACATACATACATACATACATACATGCATACATACATACATACATACATACATACATAAATAAATACATAGATAGATAGATAGATAGATAGATAGATAGATAGATAGATAGATAGATGGGTAGATGGGTGGGTGGGTGGATGGATGGATGGATAGGTAGATAGATAGCTGACAGATAGATAGATGATTGATAGATAGACAGATGGTAGATAGATAGTTGATGAATAGATGATAGATAGATAGATAGATAGATAGATAGATAGATAGATAGATAGGTGGGTGGGTGGATGGATGGATGGATAGGTAGATAGATAGCTGACAGATAGATAGATGATTGATAGATAGACAGATGGTAGATAGATAGTTGATGAATAGATGATAGATAGATAGATAGATAGATAGATAGATAGATAGATAGATGATACATATATATAATACATACTTAGATTTACTATGAGATGCATAATTTGTGACCTGAGAGTTAATAATTGTGATTACAATTAAAAGATGTAGTGATATTTTGTGTATGCTCTAACAAATAAAGCTTGTCTGAAGATCAGAGGGCAGAGCCAGCCACAGAGTTAGCCACAGAGGTCAGGCAATGGTGGTACACACCTTTAATCCTAGCACTAAGGAGGCAGAGGCAGATGGATCTCTGTGAGTTCAAGGCCACCCTGGATTACATGAGACTAATCCAGTCTAGAAGAGAAACAGAGCCAGGCAGTGGTGACACACACATTTAATCCCAACACTTGGGAGTCACATGCCTTTATTCCTAGCACTAGGAAGGTCGAGACAGGACGTGATATGACTGGGAAGAGAAAGAAATGTAAGGCAGGAGGAGACAGGAGTCCGGCACCCTTTCAGCTGAGGACTCAGGGGCACTCAGTCTGAGGATTCGCGGACAGAGGATCTTCCCCTTTCGGCTGGGGAGTCCTAAAGGCACTCTCTGCTCCTCCAGCATTTACCCCAATATCTGGCTCCAGGTTTTTATTGTAAGACCAATTAGGATTTGTGCTACAAAAAGAATCCGTGTTTGCCTCAGCCAGCTACCAAAGAAAACCAGGACAGCATGGCACACTTCAGCCAACAAAATCAATGGAGCTATGAATTTGCTGTTAGTCAATAAATCCTGACATGATGGAAAGATGCAAACGTGTCTGTTTCTGGCAGGGAGTGCACATATCACCTACCAAGTGAGAAATTCAGGCAGACACACACAAAGAAAACCTTCAAATGGGCAGGAGGTCCCATGGAGATCTTATTCTTATAGTTTAACCCAACTACAAAGTGTGTTGTGGATAATGATAATGTTATGGGCCTGCCATAACAAAGTAAATGCTGACGGACGCAAGGTCGGCATTGCCTCTGAAACTCCTTTCTGACCAGTAAGGACTACATGCGTTCTGCTGGGATTGTTTCCCTAGTTCATCTAAGGTGTGATTTACACGACTCCATTGGCAAACTGTCTGTACCACTTCTCGCTTCCTTTAACCCAATAGTAACTTGAATACTATCAGACAAATATTCAAGTGTCTGCTTCCTGAAGAAAGCAGCTGGTTTTCCTTCATTGATAGTAGAAGGATCTAATCAGACACACTGCAGATTTTAACTCTTTTATCAAATATGGATCAGGTTGAGCTCCTTGATGAAATTATTCTTTTGTTTGCAATAATATAAACATAGATGTTTTCAGTGTTTGACTTCAATAAGTCAATCAAATAACTGTGTTTAAGGAAAATGGAAAGGCCAGGGTGTGTACTGGGAAGGATCTAGAATCAGGAAATGTTGGTACTGGCATCTGAGTGACAAAGCTCTCACATGAGTCCTTTACACATACAGATACATTATGTGTGCATATAAGATGGGGAAACTGAGGCCCAGGAAGATAGAATAACTGACCATTCATTTCTCCATTTAGTCTCAGAAATATTGGCTGAGAGCCCAGAGTCTGAGTTCCTGCTCAGCCTTGAAACTCCTGAGCACCCTCCAAATCTCACTGGGTTTCAGTTTCCTCACCAGCAAAATGATGGCACTGGACAGAGAATATCTGTGATTTCCCCCATGGCCCTTCCCATGTGCCCACACTCCATATTAACTATGAATCAGACCCACCGCAAAACAGAAACTAGACACAGCCTCCCCAGCACAGCCCCCCTTACACATCACATCTATAGCTCTTGCCCAGAGGGCTCCAGATGTTAAGCAATTTCCTCCACAGCTGGCCTGACCCCCAGGGGCTGCCTTTCTACTGCAAGCCTGTGTGGCAGTGAGGTCAAAATTCCCTACAACCAGCTGAAGCATCCTCCCCCAGCAATCTGCAACTGGGAATATTGGAAAATACACTCCTAAATCCCTGGAGTCAGGCAGAAAGAACAGTCCATCCCGAGGATTACAGCTGCTTCCATCGGAAGAGCCAGAAAAGCTACTCTGAGCTTTTGTGCGAAGCCCACACATGAACCCAAAGACACCACTCACCCTCATCAATCCTCAGTCAAGCTGTCTTTTCCATCCTCAGAGAAGGAGGGAAGCTGAACCTGTGCCCAGGCTAGTCTAGCTGGGATGTGGGTACCTGGTAGACCCGAGATAAAGGAGCACTAGAGAGCACCTTACTAGCCCCTGCCCTGGTCTGGATAAGTCACTGCCGCTGGCACAGGAGGTGGCCTATTAATTCTCTCTGGACTTCTGAAAGGGCTCCTCCAGGCTTCCAGCCTCCAGCTCTCCCAGTGCCCCCCTCCCTGCCCCCTGACCTTGACTTTTCTCTCAGTTTCCAAGCCTTGTTCTACCTTGCTCCTGATTTCCTCTGTTCAAGAGAGCTTCAAGGCCAGGGAGCTGGCCCTGTGGGTAAAATCATTTGCCAGGAAAGCTTGACAACCTAAGTCCAGATCCACTGAACTGATGTGAAAAGCTGGATATGGGAGTGAGATCTAGAACCCTGGCACTTTCGTGGGACAAGAGAAGCAGAGACAGAGGAGCCCAGAAGCCACCAGCCAGCTCTCCTGTGGCATGCACACAGAAATACAGATACCCTGCCTCAAACAAGACAAAAAGGCAAGAAAGAATCAATTCTCAAAGGTTGTGCTCTGGCCTCCACAGTACACCATGGCACACACATGGTCATAAACACACACACACACACACACACACACACACACACACACACACACACACACGGGACCTCTGAGAACTGGCCTGAATGTCCCTTCCCTGAGAACTAGCTTTCATGGTTCCAGAAAGCTACCAAAGGAGAAAGGCAGCCAGCAGTACATAACGCCTATGAACCACATCAATGACCCGCACCGCATGATGATCTTAAGGTGCGGCATGCATACCTTGGTGGCAACCAGTGGTTCTATAATTGGACTTAAGTCCCACTCGACAAGAGGAATAGCATGCCTGGTACTGGAAGCCTAGCTAACTATTCAGTACTAGTGAAATCATGGTTACTGGAGAATCTACAACCACTAATTTACTAAAGCAGCAAAATCCCTAACAACAATCTATAAACATTTGTTCTTATGCCCACAGTTAAGTGTAGTGGTCACCCCTAGTCAAAGAAACTTCTCTTTGCAACAGGCAAGAGACCACTTACAGAAAACCACAACCGATCAACCGATCAAAATGTAGAGTTGTGGAGCCCTAAGCACCTAAGACTGAGGGACCTTTGTGGAAAAGGAGGGAGGAAAGATTACTGTAAGAGCCGTCGGATCAGGGAGTTTGCTGAGAGATTGTGCAACACCAGAAGCTACACCTGTAAAGTCTCACCAGCACGACCAAATGTGAGTCGAACAAGGAGGACACCAATGGACATGCCCAGCTGGATGGGGAGAGCACACAGTACACACAAGTGACATGTTATGTACTCAACAGGTTATATTTAGATGCATATACATATCTATAAATACATATATGCATGCAATAACAATTGAAAAAAAGAGGTCATGAATTTGAAGGAGCATGAGGAGGAGAGTTTGGAGGGAGAGAAGGGAAGGGAGAAACATTGTAACTGAACTATAACTCAAAAAAATTTAAATACCACAAAGAACCCATTTCAGGGTTTGTCATGGGAGGGAGGGAGAAGGGAAGGAGAGAAGTGGGGGGGGGGGAGATCTGCAAGAGAGATCTCATCAGACCTCTAAGATGTGTAGAGACCACAGAATGAGGCCCCACAGCAGGGAAGAGCCTGCACTTGACTCCAAGCCCTGGTGCCAGGCCTTTGCCGAAAGGTGACATCTCTCTGCTCTGCACAAAAGACACTTCTGTCCCAAAGTTGTGTGTCCCAGACTGCCATCATCCTTTTCAAATGCGCCCTTCTAAAAGAACACTTTCTTCCAAAATGTACAGAGAGGCGAGCAAGGCTGGAGCTCTCAGGGGCCCTGCTGCCCATTCATGGGAGGTGTCCTGTGTCTCCTTCCCTCTAGCCCCCCCAAAGCATACTCTATACTGCTCAAGTGAAGACAATTTCTCATTTGGAACAGTAACTGTTATTGGAAGGGCCTGAATCAGAACTCTACACTTCAGAGTGTCACTCAGCTGCAATCATAAACCCATGCTCCCCTTAAAGAGAAGCTGTGGTCCTGTGCAGTGTGTATTGTTTCCACAGCAGGTGAGAGAACTTCCTGTTCTGTGGCTTGGAGAGTACCTCCAACCATCCTACTCAAGACTCACCTATAACAAAACTGCAGACTAGAATTTAAAAATAAAAATAAAAAAAAAAACTGCAGGTTATAATTTAACCTGAATCCCTAAAGCCAACTCACCAGTGACCTGATCGAAAAGCAAGGCCCGGTACTACCATAGTTCTGAGGGAGGGTGGAAAGACAGGGAAGGCTGGGGTGTGGGAGGAAAACAGGGTACAGATGTAGCAGAAAAGCTGGGATCCCAGCACGTGATCACCTGCCCATGGCCCTTCTCCCTTCCCAGTCACAAACCTGCAGTTTTCTAGGAATCTCACCAGAAATCCCATTTTAGGGAAAGGACAGATAAACTCCTTGAGCAACCTTTGTGGCTTCTGGTTTTTATAGAAGTGGCTCCTGGTTTTACAACCTGTGAGATTGTAAGCCCATCCAAGTTGTCTCCAAAGTCAACCTGTCATAGCAATTATCAAGAAGGAAACAGAGGGAGAGGAGGGGTGGGGTCCCCAGAAGCCCCTGGAGCAATGAAATTCTGAAACTTTTCCAAAATCCTATCTACAGTCACCAACAGGAGATAGGAAAGGGGGACTGTCAAACTCACAGGTGTGTCTCTCTTCATCTGATCTCTTCCTCCCTTCCTCCAAGCCTGTCACTCCCTCCCCCATTAACTAAGCCTATACTAAAATATCTTTAACAAAATCTCCAGCTCTGCTTCATAAACTGGCTCCGGGAATTCTTTTCAGGGTTGAACCCGTGGACTCTGGTTTGGCCTGAGTAGATGTCCCTGAAGGTAACACCATAAAGCTGTGTCTTTGCCCCCTCAACCACTGACAGTTTCCCTACATTATGGCAAGCTAAAGTCTTATGTCTAACTTAAATAATCCACATGTCCCAAAAGACAAGACAAGCCTCTCCCCTACAGATCCTCTGAAGCAGGGTTTCTGTCTCCCTGCCTGGTCCCTCATTATAGAAGTAAAAAGAACCCTGACACCTAGTTGATGGCTACCTACCTGTGGAATCCTGTTGCTAGCCCTGCAGGGGGAGCCTCATGGAAAGCATCAGTTTACATTCAAAACATGGATGTTGGAAATGATGTATTCCTAGAGGAAGGGATGCCTGAGAAATTAGTACAGACATCTTTGATATTACTGTCCCCATTAAGGACCACTGTGAGACCATTTTCCCCAGTCACTCTCCTATTCATGAAATGCCAACACTAAAATACACTGCAATATCTGTTTGTACACTGTGGCCATGCACAGGCCACAAACAATTACTGTAAATTAATTCATCTTTACACCTTCTTTCAAGACTCCATTTTTTCCCAACAGACTACTGTGCCCAAGGAGGAATTCTAAGCTATATGTAGCCTGCCTTTCATTTGACCTTGAGGAAGCTTCTCTCTAACAAAGTTGTCTTGGGGTGCAGAAGGGGATGGTGTTGAAGAGTGGGGCTCATTCCTCCCAGATCTATTTGGGAAAAGCCCATTTTTGATCTCAGCACTTGGGAGGCAGAGGCACGAAGATCTATGAGTTCAAGGCCAACTGAGGCTACATAGTGAGACCCTGTCTGAAAAAGAAAATATGAGTCCAGTTAGACTACTGGAGCCCTGGATTCCCAAGATGCAAAGAACGGGAAGTCCTGGTAGAGTCACCGCTCTCTGTAGAGCCCAATGACAATACTATAATGACAAAATCCAGGGACTCGATTGCTTGGGAATAGAAGGAAAGGCTGGAAATGAGACCAGGGGAGCATCTGAAGGAGTACAGAAGGATGTGGGCCGGGGTCTCTCTTCCTCACCTTTCTATGTCCCATGTCCAGAGCTGAGTTGTCCCTTAACATCCAGAGCTTAATAAAGAGAAGCTGGGCACTAAAAAAATAAATATTTCAAAAACAAGATAAAAACCAAAATCTTTCAGATAAATTGTGACTCAGCCAATGATTCAGCCTGGAAATCCCAAGAGTTTTGCTAAGCTAGTCATTGGGGCAGCTGAAGAACCTGAGGACTCAGGAAAAGAGCAGCTCTTTCCAGTTTCAAGCTGCACCAAGGAACAGAAGAAAAGCAAATCAGCCAGGACGGCATGGTAAGGCCAGGCCTGAGCATTGTCTCCCCGCTCCTTTCATCCCTGCACACAGGTGTCTGCCAAAGGCTTCATAGCCAGGTGTGTCCTCTGTGCAGTTCCATCCTATTTTATTTTATTTTCTGAGATAGGGTCTCACCCGTGTCACTCTGGCTTTCCCAGAATTCACTATGTCTACCAGGCAGCCCTTCAAGTCATGGAGATCTGCCTACCTCTGCCTGCCTCTGCCTCTGTCTCTCTGCCTCTGCCTCTGAGTGCTAGGATTAAAGGCATATGCTGCCACAATTCAATCTAAAACATCATTTTTTTTTTTAGTTGAGGATCGAACCCAGGGCCACATCAACATCATTTTAAGATAGGGTCATCTGAGCCGGGCGGTGGTGGCACACGCCTTTAATCCCAGTACTCAGGAGGCAGAGTCAGGTGGATCTCTGTGAGTTTGAGGTCAGCCTGGGCTACCAAGTGAGTTCCAGGAAAAGCGCAAAGCTACACAAGGAAACCCTGTCTCAAAAAACCGGGAATAAAATGTATGAGGACAAAAATTACATCATCTATGGAAAGTCCAGTGAAAAGCCGTGTTGACATCCTAGGAAGACATACCATCTCAGTCATCAAATGCCCCTCATGCCAAAGCTGAATCCCTTAGGAGATGTGTTATTAGTTAGGTTCCTTTTGCTGTTATAATACAATGTTTTAAAGTAACTTGAAAAGGAAAGGGTTTCTTTGGCTTTCAGGTTAAATAAAGTCTATCATCAGGGAAGCAGGGGCAGAAACTCAAAGCAGGAACCTGAAGGCAAGAACCGGAGCAGAGGCCACAATAGAACTCTGCTGACTGGCTTGCTCAGCCTGCTACCTTACATACCCCAGGACCAACTGCCCAGGGGTGACACTGCCCACAGTGGGCTAGACCTTCCCACATCAATCATTAATCAACACAATTACCCCCAGATATACCTACAGGCCACTCTGATGGAGGCAACTATTCAACTGAAGGTCCCTCTTCTCAGGTGACTCCAGTTGGTGTCAAGTTGACAAAAACTGACACGGTTTGCATGGGATGCACAGTCACAGGATGGCTTGAAGCCCCAGGTAGAGGAATGGAGGTTGGCCTGTTTGCACACAGCACTCAGATACACAAACTCCTTCCAATTCACTCCAGTGACTGGTGGCTCAGAGCTTAGCCTCGCCAGAAACCAACACACTGTGCCTTAAAAAAAAAAAAAAAAAAAGATCTAATTAAGCCATTTTTTCCTTTTTGTTTTGTTTTGTTTTGTTTTGTTTTCTTGAGACGGGGTGCCACTTCCTCAGTCCAGCCTTACACTCTGGGACCCGTCCGGGATCCTCATGATATCAAAGCCTTCATATGCTCTCACCCCTATATACGAGATAGCATTGGTATTTGCATATAACCTACGCATCTTCTTGCATTTTAGGTCATCTCTAGATCATTTATGATACCTAATGCAATGCACATGCTATTTAAATAGTTGCTGGGCTGGTGAGATGGCTCATGGCAGACGCGGCCTCCAGAGTCTGAGTCCTGGCTGGAGCTTTTGGAAGGAGAGAACTGATTCCCAAAAGTTGTCCTTGACTGGAGAGAGAGAGAGAGAGAGAGAGAGAGAGAGAGAGAGAGAGAGAGAGAGAGAGAGAATCAATAAATAATAAATAAAAAGATTGAATAGTTGTTATTCCATACTGCTTAGGAGTAATGGCAAGAATGATGCCTGCACATGCTCAGTACAGACACAATCCTTCAGGAACAATGCTGCATTTAACGTGTGGATATGGAGGGCTAACTACTGACTCTACAAAGCCCAGAATTTCTTCCAACTGATTGGTCTTTTTAAATTATATCTGTTAATTATTTATTTCTGTGTATGCATGTGTGTGCTCATGTCTGTGTGTGAGTGTGAATGTACTTGCTACAGGCTATGTGTTAAGGTCAGAGGACAACCTCAAGGTCAGTCCTTGCTTCATACCTTGTTTGAGTAGGGTCTGGTTTCTCCTGTTTTTGTCAGTGTGCTGTGTACTCTAGGCCAGCTGGCCAGGGCATTTACAGGAGATTCTCCTGTCCCCCATCTCACGGTAACAATGCTGGGGTTATAGGCCCAACACAGAGTCTCTTTTATGTGAGTTCTGGGAATCTGAACTCAGGTTGGCATTCTTGTGCAGCAAGGCTTTCTGCACTGAGCTATCTCCCCAGCGCATTGTTGTTGTCAGTAGTTTACCATGCTGGCCAGTTTTATAGCAGCTCCACACAAGCTATAATCATCTGAAAGGAGGCAACCTCAATTGAGAAAATGCTTCCATAAGATCCAGCTGTAGGCAGGCCTGTAGGGCATTTTCTTAATTGGTGGTTGATGAGGCAGGACCCAGCATACTGTGAGTGAGGCCATCCCTGGGCTGGTGGTCCTGGATTCCTTAAGAAAGCAGGTTGAGCAAGCTATGAGGAGTAAGCTAGCAAGCAGCACTCCTCCATGATTTCTGCATCAGCTCCTGTCTCCAGGTTTCTGTCCTGTTTGAGTTCCTGTTCTGACTTCCTTCCATGAAGAGTGCTGTGGAAGAGGCAGCTGAACAAACCCTTTCCTCCCCCACATGGCTTTTGGTCCTGGTGTTTCATCACAGCCAGAGTTACCTTAACTAGGACACTTACCAAGTGACGCTGCCCCACACACACCCAGCTTCCCTGATGTGCCCTTTGCCCCCAGCACTGCCCACTGCACTACACTGCCTCAGCACTCTGCTGTCCTCCCATGTCACCATTTAACAGCTTCTCTCCACTGCACAGCTCCTCAGAACCTTGGGGAAATCAGAACGAGCCCTAAACCTACTCCCCAGCCTCCTTCCACTTAGTAAACACAGCCCCTCATGTTAAAGGACAGTAAGACCAAAGCAGAGTTCATTCTCAGACACCACTGACTGACCAGCTTATGCCACTCGGCCAGTCCCCTCAGAGGAGGGTGGACACAGACATCCTGCCCTCAGATGGGTTCTCCAAGCTGAAACCAAAAGAACCCACATAACTAGAAGTTGAGGGAACTATCATTGGTCTCTTTGTGTTCCACAACACTGCCACCTCCCTAGGAACACAGCCGAAAGACGCCACCAGGACTCCCCCGTTCCCTCCAGGGCCCTGTGAACTCTGTGAACTCACACCCAGTTTTGATAACAGGCCTGGCCTTGGAATTTTGGCTGCTTACACACCATTCTGCATGAACACCACCATCAGGAACAGCTACAGAGCTATCCTTTCATCTTACAGATCAGGAGCTCTGAGCCAAAAACATGAGTGCCTTCCCAGTGGTCACATGGTGGTTGTCTGTGCACACTGGAGTACACACTGCCCCTCCTCCATGGCTGGAACGATCACTCCAACAGTATATGGTCATATCCTCCCAGTCTCCCGAGAAAAGGCACCACCTTCTAAGAACCATTTTATAATCTCTCTCTGAAGTGAACTGCTAACAGTTCTCCTTTGTCCTGTGTTCAAGAACCACAAGTAGAAGTCACTTCACTATAGTGTTATTTTATTTGTACGGAAATGTGATTTTATTTGTATGTTAATAAAGTTGCCTTGAGGTCAGAGTAAGCCAGAGCAGAAGCTGGGTGGTAGTGGTGCACGCCTTTAATCCCAGCACTTGGGAGGCAGACCTAGGTAGATCTCCTGTGTTCAAGGACACAGCCAGCATGGCAGACACACGGCTTTAATCTCAATACCAACCATAGAAGACCTGGAGGTCTGTACAAACAGGCAGTGACTAGGAGGTCATGTGGCTGGGTTTACAACCAATGAGAAAACAGAACAGAAAGTCTATAAAAAAGATAGGACACACAGAAGTAGGTCTCTTGCAGAGAGGAAGGACAGCAGAAGCAGTGAAGGGTAAGGTTTTCCGCTCTTGCTCTGACCTTGTGGTTTTTAACTCTGCAATTGGTTCTGTGTTTCTTATTTAACAAGCTGGTTACATCTACACTTCACCTACAAAGTTAGTGACTTTTTTCTTTTCTTTTTTCCCCCCATGCCTGGCTAATTTCTCAATTTTTGAATTTTTAAAATTTTTTTGAGATTTCATTTATTTTTACTTTATGCGTATAGGTATGTGTTGTGTAAGTATATAAGTAAGTATGTATGTATGTATATATGAATGCCTGAATGTTTGTCTGTGTACCAGGTGTGTGCAGTGCCCAACAAGGCCAAAAAGGGGCATCAGATTCCCTAAAACTGAGGACAGTTGTGAGCCACCATGTGGGTGCTGGGAATTGAAGCAAGGCCCTCTGAAAGAGCAGCCAATGCTCTTAACCACTGAGCCACCTTTCCAGACCTATTATTGAATTCTCAATCCTAAAAATTTTCTAGTCCCTACAAACACCATAAGGGTACAAACAACCATGCCCATTTTTAAAATGGAGAAACTGAGATCTGAAAACTGGTTGGTACAGCAGGCTGTGGCTTCAGACCCAGCCGTGCCTGTGCCCTGAGCTCAGACAACACATACACACACACACAGCGCTGGTGCCCTCCATCATCTCTGCAGCCACAGATCTCCATGTGCCATCATGCCCCAGATGGAGGTAGGGCATCTTTTCTTTTCCCACAGCCTCCTGGGGTTCCTCCCAGAGTGGCCCCTCTCCTGCCTCCACGTTCTCCACTCTAATTTTTCCCACCCTTTCCAGGCTGCACGATACTTGAGTAATGTCACCGTCACATGTGCGGGGAAATTATAGGGATTCCGTGACCAGATCTCTCGGTGCCTGCTGAGGACGTGCTTAGATCTGGTCAAAACAATAGGCATTTGTCTCTTGGGGCCAGGCTCTGTGCTGGGTACCAGGAAAGAAACAACAAGACAATGAGGCTGTGGCAAAGCAACATAGTCCCTGTTCTCAAGTTACCAGGAACTGAAAAGTGAGTTCAGCAGCTATACAATGAGTTTGCATTCAACAGCACTGAGCAGCTCCTGGAGCTGCCAGGGACTGTGCTGAAGTGTGTCCCTGCTGTCCTTCCTGCCAGGGAGACTGTTAATGTCCACCGCAGCCCCTTCTGACCAACCTGACCCACCCAAGAAAGGAAAACCTTGGAAGTCCATACCCCAAGGCACAGATATGAGACAATCTCACATACTCACACACACACACACACACACACACACACACACACACACACACACACTATCAAAGGCCTGCTTGTTCAATCAATGTATTTCCCTTCTCATGGTGTACTAAATCTGGCTATCAATAAAATGTAAAAATATAAATAAAAGGAAAAATTATTTTGAATGGGCAAATATCAAAACTAAATAGACACATGGGGATGTTGGAATTATCCAACACTGCAATGAAAAACTGGCATGACAGTGAAGACCCATAATCTAAATACACAGTGGGCTGCGGAAGGGAATCTGGAGTCTGGGGCTAGCCTGGAATATAAGAAACCTGTCTTCAAAATAAAAAAATAGGGGCTGAGGAGACGGCTCAGAGGTTAAGAACATTAACTGCTGTTTCAGAGAACCTGGATTTGATTCCCAGCACCCACATGGTGGCTCACAACCGTCCATCCAGCTCCAGGGAATCTCATGCCCTCTTCTGTCCTCCAAGAGCACAGCACACACATGGTGCACAGGTATACATGCAGGCCAAATAGCCATACACATAAAATCTAAATTAATTAATTAAAAATAAAATAAAAATAATTTAAAATGAAACACTATAATGAAAAACAAGGATGCCTTTGCTAGGTTCATTCGTTGATTGGACATGGCTAAGGGGACAAGAACAACCTGTGAGCTTGAATGTACCTTAAAAGAAATCTTATAAACAGAAAACCAAAGAGAAACATAAAAAAGCAAACTTAATGTTTGCTTAATCTTTAAGCCTTGATGTAGATTACGTATATTCTGGGAGTGAGGTTAGAATATCTAAGGGTTATGGAAGTAACCCACAAAATCCACTCTATGAAGATGGTACATTTTAATATATGCTGACGCACAGCTGTTGAAAGAGACTCTCAGACAGCAAGGGAAGAAACCCGGAGCACCTGGGTGTGGGCTTCCCCAGCATAGAGAGTGGCAAGGAGTGAGACATCCCTAAGTGTGGGCATGGGTCCTCAAGGAGGTACCGCAGCTCAATAAATAGAATCATGGTGGTATATGGAGTGAGTACTGCTAAGAAGTCCAATTGGGATCACAGGGTGGTTCTGGGGACACGGAGTAAGACCATGGTTGCTAAGTTCCAGGATGCAAAGAGCGGGGCATTTCTGTCCAAAGTCTGCATTCTTGTTTTAGACTCTCTTTATGACGTCTGAGGAAGAGGCCCCAACGTCTTGTACATGTGGAAGCCTGGCTGTAACACGAAGTCTCTTGGTGTAGAGAACTAACAAACAACCTGTGTCAGCAGCCTTTGCTGCGAACATGCTGGAGTCCGAGCTTCCAGGCTCCCAGAGGGGCTCCCCTCCTTAGCATTTCCATGCTTGCCCAGTCTTTCTGGGGCTTCACTCTGACTTGTCAGACAGAGCTGTGTGAAATCTCCTGGGAGACAGGTTCCTCTTCTGATTGGCCTATTCCAGCGTGAGACTCCTGGGAAATTCTAATTTCATAGGACCCTCATCTCAATGGTTCTGCGGCAGAAGGAAGAGCCCAAGTACCTAGAGATTCTCTTCACACTTGCCATGACTGTTACAAGCTTATGTATTTTCACTTAATTTTTAAACAACTTAAAATTTAAGCTTTGTTTCATCTTTAAATCTTGATGCGTTACATAAGTACAAGTCTCTCTCTTGAGAATATTTGGTATGTACACTATACTTTTCCCCTATGACTCTGTCTAAACAATAAACTCGCTGGCTGGTCCTGAAGTTTTTTGTGTGTAGTGTGGTCAAGGTCCTGGCTTTACCTAGTGGAGAAAGGGACTCCTCCAGAGGCTGGCAGTAGCGGCTGCCTCCCCACTGCCACTGACAAGCTTAAGGCAGCCTTTCTTGGGTATTTATGAAGCCTGTGGAGAAGTGAATGAACAAGGGAGGAAGCTGCGGTTTTAAGGATTTTTATTTTGTTTTATCCACTGGTCCCCCAGTGTGTGTGTGTGTGTGTGTGTGTGTGTGTGTGTGTGTGTGTGTGTGTGTTACTCCAGATAGCCAAATTTACTTTTTACTGCTTTGAACTTATGTTAACTATTAGATATGTGAGTGTGCTTTATTGCATTAATACCAAGCATATTATACCAGTTTCACTTATTGAGTGGTTGTAACAGCAATATGGGTTAAGGGGTATTTGTGGGGACTAAATTAGTGGGTACAGCATATCTTCAGGACAGGCAGATGTTCTTTCTGAACTCCCAGCCCTAGGACATGTTGCCTGAAGCACTGTTGAGGCAAAAAAAGTATTAGAGATTGAATGGACGGACGGACAAACAGTGGGGATGGTCCAGTATTCAGTACACAGGATGGATGGACAAACAGTGGGGATGGTCCAGTAGTCAGTACACAGGATGGATGGACAAACAGTGGGGATGGTCCAGTATTCAGTACACAGGATGGATGGACAAACAGTGGGGATGGTCCAGTGGTCAGTACACAGGATGGATGGACAAAGAGTGGGGATGGTCCAGTAGTCAGTACACAAGATAGATGGATGAACAATGGGGATGGTCTGAAAGGATCAAGCAGATGCCATAACAGGCTTCTCTCAGAGATCAGGCCTCAATTTCAGTTCCTGAGACTTGAGCAAGCAGTTTCTGGGAGGGCCATGAACAAAAGACACAGTCCTTGCAGTAGCTCCCTTTCTGCATGCACTCTGCTCAAGGTTCAGTCAACTGTTTACTATCTGGAACCTCTCGCCAACTTAGAGCTATGTGCATGAGTCAAGGACAGAGCCTGGGCCCACTGACCCAGCCCCCCACAGTCAGTACGTGCTCCTGGATGAACAGGGGGGATGGTCCAGTGGTCAGTACACAGGATGGATGGACGACAGTGGGGATGGTCTACACAATACACCTGTGGAGAGACTGCAGGCCATGCATAAGTTTGAGGGTTTTTTTTGTTTTTTTTTTTCTTGTTGGTTTTTTGAGATTCTTTCTTACATTATTTTCATTTTTGTTGCTTGAAATTTTGTTTTGGTTTGGTTGGCTTTTGTTTTGTTAAGACAGGGTCTCACTACATCACCCTGACTGACCTGGAACTTGCTATGTAGACCAGACTGGCTTCAACCTGTGCTCATCCTCCTGCCTCCGGCCTCCCAGGTAGTGGGTTGCAGATGTGTGCCACTACCCTGGCTTAGTGTCACACTCCTTAAAAGTCTCATCCATGTGTGCACTTTGATTATTTCACCCCAACTCTCTCTTACCCAGCCCCACCCCTCTGGACCCCACCTTCCCAGTAGGTCCTTACTCTACCTTTATGTTTTCAGGGTATACTGACTTTAAGTAGAGTTGCTTGTTATTGACTAGAGTGTGGTAACTTACCGGGGGTTCGTCTCGGTATCACATGTTTGAAATTCCTAATTACATGTGAACATTGATTTTCCTTTGTAATCTTTTGTATGTTATGTTCAATGATGCATTTACAAACATCATTCTGAAAAGGGAGCTGTAGGCTTCACCCAGACCATCACAGGAGTCCATAGCATAAAAACAGTCACCCTTGACTGGAAGCATAAGAAGTCCTAAGCTTTTCTCAGCTCTGCCTGTGCTCCAGCTCTCACCTGAGACTCGGGTGAATGGATGGCACTCAATAATCCCTGGAAGCCCAATGCTGATTCAGAATCAGCACTATAAACAGCCCCATCTCTCAGGAGCTTGCCCTCCCGATCTTCTCCTTAGACGGCCTCTCAGCCATTAAAGCCCTAGCTGAAGGGCCAAGTCCCTCTCCTTACTCTACCTTCACTCATTGTTATCAGGAAGGAGCACACGAAGTATCAGAAGCCAGGTCATCCCCAGAAAGGGCACCCTGAATCCTGTAAGTAAGCCTAGAACAGCTAGGATGCTCCCCATTAGCAAACACTCAGTCTGAGGCCAACCCAGGGCCCAGCTGCCGATCCTGCGAAACAAAACAACTTGGAGGTTGGTGAGATTACCCTGCTAAACAATCTGCTCAGCTGAGATCCATTCGGGAGAGGATTCAGAATCCTACAGTCTGCAGTCTGAGGAAACAAGAGCAGCTGAGGAGTTAACAAATGAGCAAAACGTGACCTGAGAACACAAAAGAAGGCACGGCCCAGCCACCAAACCAGATCACAGAATCATAAGACTACCCTACACCGACTGGGAACAGGTAAGCCCCCATCTCCAGACCGGCAGATCAGGTCTCTAGCCTCTAAGCTCTACCCATTCGAGTCCCAGGGACCAGACAGCTACCTTTCCCTGCCCCCCACATTAAAAAAAAAAAAAAAAAAAAAAAAAAACTATGAACCTAACAACCACTGGAACCATAAGCATAAGCACACCCTGCACCAACTGGGAACAACTGCTCCCTGAGACAGAACCCACTAACACTGATTAGACTAAGCTGCTCCCAAAGAAACAGAGTCCAACAGCACCGATTTAACCAAGAACTAACAATTAGAACAAGAAAGGCACCTTCAGACACAGGCACCACCTATACTGGCCAAAGGAAGAGATGAGTAGACGCCAGTGCAAAAACACAGGCAACAACATGAAGACCTACATGACAACATCAGAACCTAGTGATTCTACACCTGCAAGATGTGAACATACCAAGGCAGAAGAAACACAAGAAATCAATCATAAAACTGACTTTAAGAAGATGATAGAGGCCCTTAAAGAGGAAATAAAATTTTCCCTTAAAAAAAAATGGAAGAAAAAACAAACAAAAAATTGGAAGAAATCAAAGAAAGCCAAGAAAAAGTAATTAGACAGATGAAGGAAAAAATTCAAGATTTGAAAATTGAAATTGAGACAATAAAGAAAACACAAGCTGAGGGAATGCTGGAAATAGAAATCCTGACTAAGCGAACAGGAACTACAGAAGCAAGCATAACCAACTAAATGCAAGAGATGGAACAGAGAATCTCTAACACTGAAGACACAATAGAGAAAATAGATTAGTCAGTCAAAGAAAAATACTAAAGACAAGTCATAACACAAAACATCCAAGAAATTTGGGACACCATGAAAAGACCAAACCTAAGAATAATAGGGATAGAAGAAGGAGAATACCAACTCAAAGGCACAGAACATATATTCAACAAAATCATAGACAAAAACTTTCCTAACCTAAAGAAAGAAATACCTATGAAGATACAAGAAGCTTACAGAACACCGAATAGGCTGGATCAAAAAAAAAAAAAAAAAAAAAAAGTCCCCCTCACCACATAATAATAAAAACACTAAACATACAGAACAAAGAAAAAATATTAAGAGCCGCAAAGGAAAAAGACCAAGTAACATATAAAGGCAAACCCATCAGAATAACACCAGACTTCTCAATAGAGACTATGAAAGCTAGAAGGTCCTGGACAAATGTTATGCAGACACTAAGAAACCACGGATGCCAACCCAGACTATTATACCCAGCAAATCTCTTAATCACCATAGATGAGTAAACAAAATATTCCATGATAAAACCAGATTTAAACAATACCTATCCACAAATCCAGCCCTACAGAAAGCACTAGAAGGAAAAAATCCAACCTAAAGAAGCTAAACACACCCATGAAAACTCAAGCAATAGATAATCCCACACCAACAAATACCAAAGAAGGAAAATGCAACACTACCACAAAAAAATAATAATAATAATAATAACAGATATTAACAATCACTGGTCATTAATATCCATCAATATCAATGGTCTCAACTCACCTATAAAAAGACACAGAGTAACAGAATGGATAAGAAAACAGAATCTATCCTTCTGCTGCATACAAGAAACACACCATAACTTCAAAGACAGATACTACCTCAGAGTAAAGGGCTGGAAAAAGACTTTCCAAGCAAATGGACCCAAGAAGCAAGCTGGTGTAGCTCTCCAAATATCTAATAAAATAGACTTCAAACTAAAATCAATCCAAAGAGATCAGGATGGACATTACATATTTTTCACAGGAAAAATCCACCAAGATGAAGTCTCGATTCTGAACTTTTATGCCCCAAATACAAAGGCACCCACATTGATAAAAGAAACATTACTAAAGCTTAAATTGCACATCAAACCCCACACATTAATAGTGGGAGATTTCAACACACCACTCTCATCAAAAGACAGATCTACCAGACTGAAACTTAACAAAGAAATAAAGGACCTAACAGATGTTATGACTCAAATGGACTTAATAGATATCAACAGAACATTCCATCCTAACACAAAAGAATATACCTTCTTCTCATCACCCCATGGAACCTTCTCAAAAATTGACCACATGCTTGGTCACAAAGCAAATCTCAACATACAAAAACATTGGAATAACCTCTTGTATCTTATCGGACCACCATGCCTTAAAGTTAGATTTCAACAACAAAAATTATAGAAAGCCTACAATCTCATGGAAACTGAATAATGCCCACCTAAAACACCAATGGGTCAAGGAAGAAATAAAGAAATTAAAGATTTCCTAGAATTCAATGACAATGAAAGTACAACATACCTAAACTTATGGGACACTATTTTAGGAGTGCTAAGAGGAAAATTCATAGCTTTAAATGCACACATAAACAAGATGGAGAAATCTCATACCAATGATTTAACAGCACAACTGAAAGCTCTAGAACAATAAGAAACAAACTCACCCAGGAGAAAAAGAGGCCAGCCAATAATCAAATTGAAGGCTGAAATCAATGAAATAGAAACCAAGAGAACAATACAAAAAAATCAATGAAACAAAGACTTGTTTCTTTGAAAAAAATCAAGAAGATAGACAAACTCCTATCCAAATTAACGAAAAGGCAAAGAGAGAGAACTAAAATTAACAAAATCAGAAATGAAAAGGGAGACATAACAACAGACAACAAGGAAATCCAGAGAATCATCAGGTCATACTTCAAAAACCTGTACTCCACAAAATTGGAAAAATATGGAAGAAATGGACAATTTTCTGGATAGATACCACATACCAAAGTTAAATCAAGACCAGATAAACTATTTAAATCAACCAATAACCCCTAAAGAAATAGAAACAGTCATCAAAATCTCCCAACCAAAAAAAGCCCAGGACCAGATGGTTTCAGCACAGAATTCTACCAGATTTTCAAAGAATAACTAATTCCAATACTCTTCAAGTTGTTCCACACAATAGAAACAGAAGGAACATTACCAAACTCTTGTTATGAGGCTACAATTACCCTGATACCTAAACCAAACAAAGATGCAACAAAGAAAGAGAATTACAGACCAATCTCCCTCATGAACACTGATGCAAAAATACTCAACAAAATATTAGCAAACTGAATCCAAGAACACATCGAAAAAATTATCCACCATGACCAAGTTTCATTCCAGGGATGCAAGGATGATTCAACATACAAAAATCTGCCAATGTAATACACCATATAAACAAACTGAAAGAAAAAAAAACACATGATTATCTCATTAGATGCTGAAAAAGCCTTTGACAAAATCTAACACTCCTTCATGATAAAGGTCTTAGAGAGATCAGAAATACAAGGAACATTCCTAAACATAATAAAGGCAATTTACAGCAAGCCAACAGCCAACATCAAACTAAACGGAGAGGAACTAAAAGCGATTCCACTAAAATCAGGAACAAGACAAGGCTGTCCACTCTTCCCATATTTATTCAATATAGTACTTGAAGTTCTAGATAGAGCAATAAGACAACAAAAGGAGATCAAGTGGATACAAATTAGAAAGGAGGAAGTCAAACTTTCACTATTGGCAGATGATATGATATTATACATAAGTGACCCCAAAAATTCTACCAGGGAACTCTTACAGCTGATAAACTCCTTTAGTAAAGTGGCAGGATACAAGATTAACTCAAGAAAATCAGTAGTCCTCCTATACACAAATGATAAAAGGGTTGAGAAAGTAGTCAGAGAAACATCACCCTTTACAATAGCCACAAATAATATAAAATACCTTGGGATAACACTAACTAAACAAGTGAAGGACCTTTTTGATAAGAACTTTAAATGTCCAAAGAAAGAAATTGAAGAAGATATCAGAAAATGGAAAGATCTCCCATGCTCATGGATAGGTAGGATTAACATAGCAAAAATGGCAATCTTACCAAAAACAATCTACAGATTCAATGCAATCCCCATCAAAATCCCAACACAATTCTTCACAGATTTGGAAAGAAAAATACTCAATTTCATATGGAAAAACAAAAGATCCAGGATAGCTAAAAGAATCCTGTATAATAAAGCAACCTCTGGAGGCATCACCATCCCTGACATCAAGCTCTAATATAGAGCTATAGTAATAAAAACAGCTTGGTACTGGTATAAAAACCAACATACAGACCAACGGAATTGAATTGAAGACCCTGACATTAATCTACGCACATATGAACATCTGATTTTGACAAAGAAGCTAAAACTATACAATGGAAAAAAGAAAGTATCTTCAACAAATGGTGCTGGCATAACTGGATGTCAATATGTAAAAGATTACAAATAGATCCATATCTGTCATCATGCACAAAACTCAAATCCAAGTGTATCAAAGACCTCAACATAAATCCAGTTACACTAAACTTAATAGAAGAGAAAGTAGGAAGTACTCTTGAACACATTGGCACCAGAGATCACTTCCTAAAGATAACACCAGCTGCACAGACACTGAGCACAACAATTAATAAATGGGACCTTTTGAAACTGAGAAGCTTTTGTAAGGCAAAAGATACGGTCAATAAGACAAGAAGACAGTCTACAGAATGGGAAAAGACCTTCACCAACCCCACATCTGACAGAGGACTGATCTTCAAAGTATATAAAGAACTCAAAATAGACACCAAAATACTGAAAATCCAATTAAAAAATGGGCTAAAGAGCTAAACAGAAAATTCTCAAAAGAAGAATCACAAATGGCTTAAAGACATTTAAGAAAAGACTCAACATCCTTAATCATCAGAGAAGTGCAAATCAAAACGACTATGAGATACCACCTTAAACCTGTCAGAATGGCTATGATCAAAAACACTAATGACAGTCAATGTTGGAGAGGATGCAGAGAAAAGGGAACACCCCTCCACTGTTGGTGGGAATGCAAACTTGTACAACCACTGTGGAAATCAATAGGGCAGTTTCTCAGAAAATTGGGACTCAATCTACCTCAAGACCCAGCCATACCACTCTTGAGCGTATACCGAAGGAATGCTCAATCATACCACAAAGATACATGCTCAACTGTGTTCATAGCAGCACTATTTGTAATAGACAAAACCTGGAAACAACCTAGATGCCCATCAACTGAAGAATGGATTAAGAAAATGTTGTACATATACACAACGGAGTACTACTCAGCAGAGAAAAACAATGACAGCATGAGGTTTGCAGGCAAATGGATGGAACTAGAAAATATCATCCTGAGTGAGGTAACCCAGACCCAGAAGGACAAACATGGTATGTACTCACTCATAAGTGGATACTAGATATAAAGCAAAGAACAATCAGACTGCAACCCACAGAACCAGAGAGGCTATATAGCAGGGGGGACCTTAGGATGACTGTGGCTTATAATAAGTTTTGATTTTACTCAATTACTGGGCAAGCCTCAATCAAATATTTCACTATTAGGATAAGAATTTATACTGTATCAAGCTGACAATAGATAGATAGATAGATAGATAGATAGATAGATAGATAGATAGATAGATAGATAGATAGATAGGGAGAAAAAAGTTTGAAGATCACTGTTTGAGGACATCAATAAAGTCAGTTCATTTGGGCAAATGTTTGTGGAGGAGAAAGGAGCTCATATTCACTGAGTACCGCGTGCATTTTAAGCTCTGTGTTAGGGTTGGTCTGTTTGAGACAGGGTCACCTGTAGTCCATGTGTCTTAGTATCTATTGCTGTGTTGAAACACCATGACCAGAAAGCAGCTGGGGGTAAAGGGTCTATTCAGCTCACACTTCCACATTGCTGTTCATTATTGAAGAAGGAAGTCAGGACAGGAATTCAAACAAGGCAGGAACCTGGAGGCAGGAGCTGATGCAGAGGCCATGGAGGGTGCTACTTACTGGCTTGCTGGGAATTGAACTCAGGACCTCTGGAAGAGCAGTCAGTGCTCTTAACCTCTAAGCCATTTCTCCAGCCCCCTGAGCCTGCTTTCTTATAGAACCCAGGACCACCAGCCCAGGGATGACACCACCCATCATGGCCAGTGGGCTAGGTTCTCCTGCACTGATCACTAATTGAGAACATGCCTTACAGCTGGATCGTACGGAGGCATTTCCTCAACTGAGGATCCTTCCTCTCTGATGACTCTAGATTGTGTTAAGTTGACACAAAACCAGCCAGTATACCATGTCAGCCCCAAATTTGATATGTATCTGGGAATGACCTTGAACTCCTGCTCTTCTGCCTCTATCTCCTAAGGCACAGGCACAGGGCAGCATGTCTGGCTTGTGTTGGGGTTTCAGACGGTTGATTTTTGTTCAGTATGATCTTCACGGAGAACAGGAGGTGCTAAAGCTAACTGTGGGTGGTTTCCTGTCCACACCAGTTCGAATTACTGTCTGCTCACAGGCCTGCATCCTGGCTTCTGAGGGCTGCATCTGACCTAAACTTCTTTCTCAACTTCTCTGCTTACATACCTCATGAGGTCCTTAGCATTTCAAGAGTTTCCAAGCCTTCGCCACCCTACACTACCGCAATGCTCATCTCTGAAGCCTCTTATCCCAGTAGATAGCAGCCATATTATCACCAGTGGTTCTTCCATCTGTCCTTCCTATTTTGTGTCTCCTCTCCCTGGTTCAGTCATTCAGATTCCTGACCTGGACGTTGTTGGTGGTGTTTCCATATTTTTAATTTCTAGGAAATGACACTTCAGTATGACCCTTCTATGACCTTTGCCCTTCACTACCCTCTTTAGTCCCTTCGTTCCCCGCTGTCTGCCTCCTGTGCTGGTGTTGTACGGTGACAGTCTAGAATTTCCTGGGACGGGTATCTGAGTGCTCCTTTGAAGGATTATCTGACCTGACTGATATGGGAAGACTCATCTTCACTGTGGATATAACCATTCCCTCAGCAGGTGTAGACAAATTTCTAAATGGTCTTATTAAATAAAAAACACAGAGCCAAATGTAGGGGTGAAAGCCTTAGAGATCAGGGGAATAGGGGAAGCCACCAGCCAACCTTACCTCACCAACTCTGCAGCTTCCAAATGCAAGCTACTTCCTGTCTACCCATGCCTTTATTGCCTTGCTTTTCTGCCCTTTCATTGGCTATCTTGGCCCAACTACCTCACTTCCTTGTGTCTGTACAGACCTCCAGGCCTCTATGGTTGGTACTGGGATTAAAGGTGTGTGTCAACACGCTTGGCTCTGTTCCCTAGTGTGACCTTAAACACACCAGCTCCTGCCTGATAAGTGATCAGATTAAGGGCGAACGCTGCCTGACTTTGTTTACTTAAAATGGCTGGCCTTTTCCCCTTGATCTCCAAGTAAGCGTTATTTATCAAAGCACAAATAAAATGTCACCACAAGCAGGGCATCCAGAACTGAAGAACTGGCGTTAGCTTGTGTATCTCCCTGCCACAATGGACTGTATCTTGAATTGTGAGCTAAAATAAAGCCTTCTCCTTTGTGATGCTTTTCTTCAAGAATTTTATCACAGCAATGGGAAAAGAAACTTAGACACTTCCTTCCCCTTTTAGACTTGCAATTCTATTTTCATAGCTTTTATATATATAATATAATTATACATGTATAAGTAGAATCTTCATATGAGAGAAAATGCCATTTGCCTTTTGAGCCTGACTTAATTTGCTTATGTCTACACAAAAGCACAACTTTTACCTCTCTGGAGCCAAATATGAGTCACTATATGAACCAGGAACACAGATTCAGACCATCTCGATGATCCAAGGTAGTAGCAGTTTTGTTAAGTTTTTATAGTGAAAGGACAATAAAAATTATAAACTGGGTATTTTAAAAATATATTGATGGAAACAGTGAAGCAGAATCCACATTAAAAGTTGGGCATTGGGGATGGGGGGAGCAAAAGGAGGAGGGAGAAGAGGGGGAAGAGGAGGAGGCAGAAGCCTGGTGCAGTGGTACACCTCTTTAATTACAGCAAGGGCAAGATAGGAGGAGGCAGGGACGCTCCCTGGAAACCTGGAGACCCCTAGCCTGGCCTATGCAGCAAAGTTCTAGGCCAATGAGAGATTTTGTCTCAAACAAAAAGCAGAAGGAGGCTGAGGAGCATCAGAGATTGCCCTGTGACTTCCACACGTGTGCACTGCAGATACACACCCGTGCCCACAAACACACACACAGAATTACAACTAAGTCCCTACAGTCTCAGCACAGCACTGGGACGTGAAGGCAGAAGGACTCAGATCTAACAGCAAGTTAGAGGTCAGTCTGGATTACATGTCTAAAAAAAAGGCAGCAAAAAACAAAAAAACAGCCAGGTGGTGGTGGCTCATGTTTTTAAACCCAGCACTCAGGAGGCAGAGCTAGGCTGATCTCTGTGAGTTCAGGAGGCCAGCTTGTTCTACATATCGAGATCCAGGACAAGCATCAAAGCTACACAGAGAAGCCATCTCAAAAAACCAAAAACAAACAAACCATTCTAATAAATCCCAATGGAGCATACAAGCCAACAACGGTCACAGGCAGCAGCTCTCAGACCCCAGCTCAGCCTCTTCTGCGGTGCCAGAGGCACTCACTACCACAGAATGACTCCCCATCCTGAATATGTATCTATTTCTCCAGCCCCGTCTGCCATTTCTGACTGTCGTTTTGTCCTGTTTCAGATGTAGACTGTGACCTTTCCCCTCCATCAAATCCGGCCCCATGGACCACAGATTGAGGAGCATCCACACAGGTGTAGAGGCTAGCAAGGAGCTGCTGGGGGAACAAGCTGAGGAGGGATGGGAAAGACAAATAGTGCTCCTGGGGGTGTACACTCAGGGTCTTCACTCTGCTCTCCTGGCTTGGGCTTTGCAGCTCCAGCCAGGAACTCAGGACATTCCCTTTGTGACGTCAGCTCCTCTCCTGCCCTCATCCTGTCTGTCAGGCCTAGTGTGCTTGTCAGGGTGACTTCCCGGTGTCGCATAGTGCTTTGCTCACAGGCACTTTCAGGAAATATTTGAGCTACCCAAGGTGACAGAAGAGTAGGAGAAGCCTCGAGTCTTTAAGACAGCCAGCCCGGGCTGGGTTATCTGCTACCACAGGTTCTAGCAATGTGAGCCAAGATATGGGTTAATTGGACCTGCCTCAAGGGAATGTACAAGGCTCTGCTGACTCCCCATGGGAGACCTTGCCTTGGAGGAGGTGGGAATGGGGGGGGGGGGTTGGGGGGGAAGGCTGGGGGGGGGGAGGAGGGAGACCGGCGGAATCTGTGGTTGATATGTAAAATGAATAGAAAATCTCAGCTGGGCGGTGGTGGGGCTTGCCTTTAATCCCAGCACTTGGGAGGCAGAGGCAGGTGGATCTCTGTGAGTTCGAGGCCAGCCTGGACTATCAAATGAGTTCCAGGAAAGGCACAAAGCTACACAGAGAAACCCTGTCTCGAAAAACCAAAAAAAAAGAAAAGAAAAGAAAAGAAAAAAGAAAATCTATTAAGTAAAAAAAAAAAAAAAAAAGGTATGTGTTAACTTATTTTCTGGGTATTGGACCCAGTACCCACCTGCAGCCACGGGGCTTAACTTCTGAGCCTCCTGGCTTCTTTGGGTCTAGACAGGGTGACTGGCTGAGTGTGGCACCTCTGTTAGTAGACGACATTGCCCCATCTGCTCTCTCTGGCCAAAGCCATATACCAAACACAGTCTCCACTTCCTGACCCCTTCTCCACCCTGCTGCAAAGAACTTGAGGTTCTTAGCTTCTCCTGGCTCCAGCCACACTCTGGTAAGATCAAAGAATAGAAAGACAGGGCTGGGGAATCAGGATTCCTAGTCACTTCCTGAAACTGAGCAGAGGGAGTGGCAGGGAAACCCCAGCCTGGCTGTGTGAGAGAGACATCACATTGAGTGCAGGTACGCAGCTCATTCCAGGCCTCTCACCCAAGCACTCAGCTCTGACATTTCCATGACGTAAGTCTCAGATGGAGACAGGTGTGCACAGCCATTCTGCAAGCTGCAGACCTAAGCCACGTATTCGCTTCTTCCTCTTAGGACTATAAAACCCAGGTAAGAGTCACTTCACACTTAGTGAACAAGTTTTGAGCAACTGAATTAAGATTTGGGCTAGATGTGTGTAGTTCTGACTGGCCCCATTAAGAGATGGTGTTTAGGAGGCAGAGTCCAGTCTCTCAGAGTTCTTACATCCCAGAGGTCAGAGCCTTTGCCTAGCATGCACCAGGCCCAGGGTTCTATCCCTGGCATCAGGAACAGAACAAATAAGAAGGCCTTGATCATTACCAAACATGTACTGTGCACCAGGATCATTACAGAGGCTCAGAGTTCATCAGTGGGTTAAAAAGTTCTGCCTTCAGTGGGCCCACAGTCTAGCCAGGGGAATCAGAAATCAACAGAGTAAAGTATTTCTCTCAACCATCAAGTCACCTTATGCATGATTTCCAGACACCAGGAGCACAGTGACTCTGGATAGCCTTCCAGACCCTGTGTATGGACATACATGTATACACATGTGTGCATGTATATGTACCCTTTCTTCCCAGATATTACACCTTTCAGATCCTCTCCACCCTACATACCTGTCTTCTAGTCCCTTAAGTGCCTTACACAAGTCCTGCAGGTTGCTTTCTGGCCAGAGAGCCTGGAGTATGCATCCTGATACCTAGTAGAAATCTAAAACCCTGGGACCTAGGCCAAGATGGTTTGATGGAAGAGGCATTGATAGTATATATGTTTATCATGACTATCACAAGCATTCATTTGGGAAACAATCAACATTTGTAATAGCTGATTGGTTTGCAAATATCAGCTCCCAATATAATAATGTTTCAAGTATGATCCTCATTAGATCAACACAAGCCCTCAAAGGCTGCAACAGTTACAGAATGACTCAAGAGCCCAACCTAGACACATGAGGATCCAAATCTAGGAATCTCTGGCTGTCCTTGAACTCCCTATGTAGCCAGGGCTGGCCTTGAACCCTTGATTCTCCAGTCTCCATTCCCTCCCTGAATGCTGAGATTAGAGACATTCATTTCCTGAGACAGCTTTGATCTTAGAAGGTCTTAAGAGAAAGAAGAGGCAAACATACAGAATCAGAGGGACAGTGTGTGCCTTGCGTGGTTCCATACAGAGGCTCACTGTGCCTGTGGGCCACTTGAAGCACATTACCCCCTTGTATTGTGACTATCTGATATCCACATCATGCTGTGTCACTGTCCCCTGTGCCTTTGGCTCTAACAGCCAGCATGTCACTAACAACCCAGCCTTGGACTTAACACCAATTGCTAATCTTTGCTAGAGGGCCTCAAATTCTGCCACCCCTTATCATTGCTACACAAGATTTAACTTCTTACCTGTGGAAGCTATTTGGTTACCCTGAAATACTCTTCCTCACTGATAGAGTAAATGCTTAACATTTCTCCTGCTAGGTTTTCTCTAGAGTTGCTTTCTTTTTGTCTTCTAAGAATCATAAAATACAATATGGTTGGACCTGGTAGAGCATGCTTGTGATCCCAGCAGTCAGAATGCAGAGGTAGGAGGAAAACTACAGACATACAGGCACACAGACAGACAGACAGACAGACACACACACACACACACACACACACACACACACACACACACACGTACATTTGTTCCAAAAACAATATATTTATTCAAAGTGTTTATTGATGTAACAATTAACTACTTGGGTAGAGTTATGGGGGTATTTGTGAGTATGCTTATGAACTTCTGAACATTCATAGCTCTGATGTGTTTTGATGCATTATAATGACTATTCTTCCCCATGTCTCACCTATATTCTTTAGAAACTATGATAGGCAACTAAAAACAAACAAACAAACAAACAAAAAAAAAAAAAAAAAAAAAAACACCTCTCTGTTGTTGATTGAGCCTGACTGGGTACTGGTCGGCAGAGACACTTAGGAGGCAGGCACCAGGTGCTCAGAGATCCCTGAGCTGCCTCTGTGTCAGGCTCTGCTCAAGACTGGACCCTTAGCTAGAGGTGAGCTGGTGGAAGGTTAGTATAGTCCGATTTGGAGGTTAAGACCCATCGTTGATAAAGCACCAATTCAGGGGCCAATGCAAATTCAAGTGAAACTCCAAGCCAGAACAGAGTCCTGAGGGCCAGAAAGATTTGCCAGCAAGGAAAAGAGACTAGATGAGGAGGCCAGAGCCAAGTGTGGCCCATGCTACTCCATCACAGAAAGCCAGGACACCAACCCCTCTGTCACACGGGGTCACAAGAGGAAGCTGGGAAATACAACCATTTTCTTACTAGCTCTAATGTATGTTGAGTGAATGGCTGGAACGTATTTAGAATAACTGCTTTGAATGATGCTAACAAAGGGCAACAATGCACATAAGTAACACGCTAACTGTAACTGAGAAACCTATAATAATGCTCCTTTCCCTGAGTTTATCTGATTTGGCGCTAACTGTTGCACTGTGTAGAAAGTCAGTCTTTCTCGCTCATCTACTGCTCTACAGCAATGAAGGGAGCAGAGTTAAATGCATGTCTGTCCCTCCAGGCAGAGGGTGCACACCCAGGATCCCAGGACTCTCCAAGTTGAAGCAAAGGATTAAAAGTTTGAGATAAAGCCAGGCAGTAGGGGTGGGGCACACGCCTTTAATCCCAGCACTCAGGAGGCAGAGCCAAGTGGATCTTTGTGAGTTCAAGGCCAGCCTGGTCTACAGAGCGAGATCCAGGACAGGCACAAAGCTACAGAGAAACCCTGTCTCAGAAAAAAAAAAAAAAATTTTTTGAGATAAAACTGGGCCATGCAGGCAAATCCTATAAATCCTATATAAAAAATAAATTAAACAACCAAAAATATCCACATTCTCAATGCCTACAAATAATTCTTCACCTTGCATATACTCCACCACCTGATCTAAGAGCCAGACATTGCCTCATTCTTCTGTGGGGTGAGAAGTAGTGAGGCAATGCAAACATTATGCTCATTCGAAATATAATTTAAAACGTTTTCTTTTAGACCTATGGTAAATTGTGAGGACCACTTACAATCACATAAATCCATACCCCTCTTTATTTTGTTGTTGTTTTTTTATGTGACTTTTTAAAAAAAAGATGTGTTATGTATAGTGTTCCACCTGCATGCATGCATGCAGGCCAGAAGAGGGCACTGGATCTCATTATAGGTGGTTGTGAGCTATCATGTGGATGCTGGGAATTGAACTCAGGACCTCCAGAAGAAGAGCCAATGCTCTTAACCTGTAAGCCATCTCTCCAGCCCTAAATGTGACTTTTTAATTTTTTAGATTTTTTTCTTGTATTTTGTGTGATTGTCTTGCCTGCCTGTATGCATGTGCACCAAGTATGTGCTTGGTGCCAGTAGAAGCCCAAAATGGGTGCTAGATCCCCTGGAAATGGAATTTCAGACACTTGTGAGCTACCATGCGGGTGCTGGGAACTGAACCTGGGTACTGTGCAAGCACAGCCAGTGCTTAACCACTGAGCCATCTCTCCAATCTGAATCCTTCCTTTTAAATTTAATTTTAATTCCTAATACTTGGTATGTCAATGGCTTTGAGACAGACAGCTTGGAAGGCTGAGTACATTATAGATATGAATAATCCAGAAAATGTCTCTCTTATGTTTTTACTCAGTATAATTTCAAATTTCTAGAAAAGTTCCAAGAATAATCCAAAATCTCCACAGCAGGTCCTCCTTCACTGCTAGGTCTGCTTTCCTTATTCTGTCTCAAGCTCATTCACATATTCACTGCATTGCCATGGCTGCTGCTGTTATGAATAAACCATTTGTGTGTGTCCTAAAACCATTCTGAAAAATAAAATAAACAACAAAAAAAGACAATACAATACAATTCTCAAGGTCAGAATGTTTAGCATAAATATATTACCAAAATCCAAAATTTGGATTTGGTCATCTGTGCTTATGTTTGAATCCCCCTTTTTTCTTTGTTTGAAGCAAGATCTCTCTGTATAACCCAGCATGCCTTGAACTCATGAAAGATGCTCCTGTGGTGTCCAACGTGTTGACAAGAATTTCCACCTAAAACCTGAGAAAAAAAGATTCTAAAATGGAGCTAAAAACAGCTTCCTAGTTGTCTCTCTCAAGTTAGTGGCAGCCTGCCGGTTTGAGCTACTGTGGCAGGTTTCTGGCTTGTATGTCTGACCTGCAGTGCAGCGGGAATGAGGAGTCTACAAGCAGCACTTTACTCTGCTGCTTGGTGGATTTAGCCTTTGCGAGTTAAAAAAAAAAAAGAAAAGAAAAAGAAAAAAAGGTTTCTGGGCTATGCACTGCTTTGATAGAACTGCTTCTGATAGTTGATGGTACACATGGCTCCAGACCCAGAGCTGGCGGTAAACTGTACCACCACCATGTTGGGAAGCTGAGGTGGGTGGAGCCAGCAGCCACAGTGGCGTTTCAGTCTTACAAAGATGGATATTACACAGAGAATCTGGTTTGTCTTGTCTTTGGGATTTTTAACTGCAGAAAAAGATTTGATCATAAAAGCTGTTGAGTTAAACAAGTATGTAAATTTTAAAGGTACCTTGACTTCAAAATTTGGATATAAGGATATGTTGCTTTGGAAAAGAGTCTCTGCTTTTGTTTCTACAGAAAGCCAGAGGCTGTAGATTTGTTCCAGATTAAGATACATCAGGTTTGATCAGCCAACACCACCTGAAAGGTCTCTGATGACACCATGGCCCAGATGATCCAACATCCAGAATGGTTTCAAGGCAACTGGCTCAGAGGTTCACCCTAATGGACTACTCCATAATCCTAAAATTTTCTTTGCGTCCCCATAAGATACAGTGCCCCCCTCCAGCAGGAAGTAGTAAGAAAAACTACGCCCAAATTCCCAGCTGGCTTTGGAGATGGAATTGGCTCACTCCTTCTCTAAACCCAAGCACATTGTTAAAAGAAAAGGTTAAGAGCTTCTTGTGTCCCAAATCAGAAGAGCCCTCTGGTGTGGGACAGAGAAAAACCACTATTTTATTTAAAACAGGTTGATTATAAATACAATCTCTTTCTAAAGATAAAAAGGGGATATGATATAGATATGATAGGATGAAAGGGTAGATTAATGAACTTACTTCTAAAAAGCAACAACTCATTTAAAATGTTTTACATTGGTATAGATTGTAGTCTATTGATACAAACTTATAAAGTTAATTTTGTTATACTGTGTGTATATTTCTACTCGTGTTTAAGGTATTATGTTTGTATAGCTCATTTTAAATTGAAATGGATAATTAAAAATCGATTAATAATTAGTCATCTATGATAATCATACTCATAGCCATGTTAGTTAAGTCTCCTAGATATACATAGAGATATTTCACATAGATAGGTAATCTTCAAATACTTCAAAGACCTACAGAATATGGCATTTAAAATACTTTTAAAATTTAGACTTTCTGTACAGTGAGACATGTCTGCTCCTGGCAGCACCAATTTACTTCAGAGAGGAGGATTGGCATTGAAGACACTTCATATCTTATCTTCACCTTGGCAAAAATAGCCATTTGGGCAAGAAACTGTTCTTGCCTGGACTGCTTGATCAACTGGACATGCAGGACCCATAGAAAGGGGACCACTAAACTTTGCTTGACAAAATGGTCCCTCAGGTTCCTGCTTTGCAGAGGAAACTGCCAGACATTCTACAGGACACTGAGAGAAGTGACCGAGAGACTCTAGCCCTGTGGGCTGAAGACAAATGCCCCAACTTTACAAAGGAACATTAGGTGACTGTCCAGGCTGCCAGCTATCTCTGTCTACTCTTACAAGACTCCCAAAAAATGCTTACATCCTTCTCCCGGTTCTCAGGTAATATTATATCCTTCTGAGGTCTTTGATGTGGTTGAAGGCTAGATAGTTATAATTTCCTCAGTTATGATAAAAGATAAGTTAGATATAAAACCTTAGACTCACAAATATAAGATACATAGGATAACTTCTTTAATATTGTAACTGTAATTCTTGCTTGATACATTTAGTTAGTTAGTTAGTTAGTTAGTTTGTTTGTTTTTGAGACAGGGTTAGGCAGGCCTGTAACTCTGTGTAGACCAGAATGGCCTTGAATTCATAGAAGTCTACTGCCTCCTCCAGACTGCTGAGATTAGTCACATTTAATCTCATTAAAGTGCTGGGATTAGCCATACCACACTTGGGCATATACCCAAGGAATGCTCAATCATACCACAAAGATACATGCTCAACTGTGTTCATAGCGGCACTATTTGTAATAGACAGAACCTGGAAACAACCTAGATGCCCATCAACTGAAGAATGGATGAAGAAAATGTTGTACATATACGCAATGGAGTACTACTCAGCAGAGAAAAACAATGACAGCATGAAATTTGCAGGCAAATGGATGGAACTAGAAAATATCATCCTGAGTGAGGTAACCCAGACCCAGAAGGACAAATATGATATGTACTCACTCATGAGTGGATTCTAGATATAAAGCAAAGAACAATCAGACTGCAACCCACAGAACCAGAGAGGCTATATAGCAGGGGGGACCCTAGGATGACTGTGGCTTATAATAAGTTTTAGTTTTACTCAATTACTAAGCAAGCCTCAATGAAAAATTTCACTATTAGGATATGAATTTGTACTGTATCAAGATGATAATAGAAAAATAAATAAAAATGAAAAAAAAAGTGCTGGGATTAAAGCTTACCTTGCTTTTTGAGAAACGGTGTAGGTTCTTAGAAAGCACATGGGTTTATAGTTAGAATCTAGGATTTTTTTCCTTATTCAGAGCAACAAATCCCAAAAGCACTGGGGATAGCCTAGTTCCAGTTTTCCCTCCTGTAAAATGAGACTATTGAATCCTATACCAGAGTTCTTCAGAGAAACAGAAATAAATGCAGATATTTGACACTCGGTAGAGGGATAGGCTCACAGTATGAAGAAACTGAAAAGTCCATGAATGTGCCTGCAAGCTGGAGACCCAGGAGAGATGGTGATGTCCGAGGCCTCCAAACTAGAGAGCCTCTGCTGTGGTTTCCAGTCACAGCAGGAGATCCAGAAGTCTGTGTTCTACTGTGCATTTTTTTGTTAGTGGTGGTGTTGGATTTTTTTTGTTTGTTTTTTTATTCTTTGGGTTTTGTTCTTCTTTTTGAGACAAGATCTCCATTTATAACAGCTCTGGCTGTCCTGGAACTTACTCTGTAGACTAGGCTGACCTTGAACTCTCAGAGCCAGTCGAATCTCTGAGTTCCGAGGCCAGCCTGGTCTACAGAGTGAGTTCCAGGAAAAGCTCCAAAGCTACACAGACACACACTGTCTCGAAAAACCAAAACAAAAAAAAAAGTTCATCCATTTATTTTAGTGTGTGTGTGTGTCTGTCTGTCTGTCAAAGTAGCCTCAAACTCCTGAAAATCCTCCTGCCTCATGCTCCTGAGTTCTAGGATTACAGGCGTACACTCTCATGGCCAGCTAGTAGAGTTCTTTCGGTTTTTTCTTTCTTTCTTTCTTTCTTTCTTTCTTTCTTCCTTCCTTCCTTCCTTTCTATTATTATTATTATTATTATTATTATTATTATTATTATTATTATTATTTAGACAGGGTCTTACTATGTACCTGGCCTGGAACCCTATGTAGACCAGGCTGGCCCTGAAGCCACAGATTCCACAAACTTCCACTGTCTCTGCCTCCTGAGTGCTGAGATCAAAGGCATGCGCCATCCTGCCCAGCCCCAGAGCACTTTCTGACTATGCTGTGCACTACAGCAAACACTGGCCTGCTCTGAAATCAAGAGTTTGAGGCCAGCCTGACCTATAGGTTCCTTCCAGGATAACCTAAGAAGCATAGAAACATCCTGTCTCAAAATAATAATAAAAAGGAAACAACTTTGGAGGGGCTGGAGAGACAGCTAAGTTGGTAAAGCATTTGCCACACAAGCATTAGTTCAGGTCTCCAGCACCAAGATAAAAAGCTAGTACATGCCCATAACCCCAGAGTTGGGGAGCTAGGCAGGAAGACTCCTGGGCTTGCTGGCCAGCCATCCTAGCCAAAGCAGCAAACTGGGGTTCCATGGAAAGGGTGGAGAGAGATTGAAAAAGATACCTAACATCAAGCCCTGGCCTCCTCACTTGTGCACACAATATGCACGTGCATGCACATGCACTCACGCACACACACACACCTAGGGCTGGGTCTGCAGAGGTTTAAATTACACACAGCTGACACACTAATTGCTGCAGAGGAAAACAACTGGCACTATTGCTCACAGCCTCTTTCACAGAGAGAATTCTACCCAAGGTGCATCCATGCAAAGGTGTGTCTGCTGCTCACTCACGGAGCAAGCTGTTCTCAGAACATCACACATAAGGAATAATAGTATTAAAAGGAAAAACCTTTATCTCAGCACATCCTTTCTCAGAATAGAGTTCCTAGAAGACCTTTATTGACCCAGACATTGACTGTTGCTAAGGCCTTCACCCAGGCCAAGCCAGGGTTTGTTCTCCTAGCCTCTGTCAGCCGCATCTGCATAGACACAATGTTACCATTCTTCTGACAGGCCAGAGGGGGAAGTCCACACGTGATCAGGAATCCCACTGAAACGCAGCCGCCCTCAGGTTCGCCTGCAGTCTTTTGTGTGTGGACATTCACTCCATGTGCTAAACACTCTCCATGCAGCAACCTCATCCAGTCTTCATCACAGATGACAAGTGTGACTAAAATCCTCATTTTGCAACTAACAGCAGCTGGGGCTCTTGGCAGTCAACTTATTGACACAAAGGTAAAGCCTGTGTTGGAAGCAGGTTAGACCCATTGCTTGGTAGAGTGAGTTCAGCAAGGTGCCTTCTGCGCCCAGTCAAAACCTGTACTACTCACACTCAGTGCAAAGCCTTCACTTGACCCTAAGGGTGACTGCTCCTGTCTTGCACCATCAGCTCTTCAGTTACCTCCGGCTCAGGCTCTTGGGGAGAAGTGGCTGGTGTAAACATAGGCTACCTAATCACTCATTTGAAACTCACACCTGGTCCTCAAGACTCATGGGTGGGAAGGTAATGATTTCAGGGTAGGCCAGTGTTTGCTGTAGGGCAGAGCATAGTAAGAAGGTACTCTGGGGCTGGGCAGGATGGCATAGGACTTTGATCTCAGCACTCAGGAGGAGCTCTGTGGAATCTGTGGCTTCAAGGCCAGCCTAGACCACATAGGATTCCAGACCAGCCAGAGGTACACAGTAAGACCCTGTCTAAAAAAGAGAGAGAGAGGGAGGGAGAGAGAAATAATGAAGGAACTCTACTAGCTGGCCATGGTGGTGTATGCTTGTAATTCCAGAACTCAAGAGCATGAGGCAGGAGGATTATCAGGAGTTTGAGGCTACTTTGAGCTTTGTAGCAAGTACCAAGGCAGTCAATGCTACATCGTGAGACCCTGTCTCAACAGACAAACACAAAAGGTAGATCAGGAAGGAAGGCAGGAAAGAGGGATTCCCCATCACCCTCTCAATCCCCAGAGTTCCAAGTTCCTTTTTGGAATTCTAATCAAAGTGATCAGGCAGCCAAATAAGCCCCACAAAGGCATTGGCAGGGCTCCTGCCACCATTCCTGGGACCTGTGGCAACATGTGCAGAGGAAAGAGAATCCCAGCTGCCTCCGAGAAAAGCCTGGGGCAGCGCAGTTTTCAATATATATTTCCTTTTTCCCGGAGTTATTTGGTTTTGTTTGTTGGTGGCTAGAGGCTGGTGGCAGGGCCTCATACATGCTAACACATTCTCTACACTTCCATGCAGCTTTATCCCCAAATAACAACTTCTCTGCCACTGGGTAATCTGGAAAATTAAAGTGGGTTAGGTTAAGCAGTTTACAAACCATGCAGGAGGGCTTTTTTTTTTTAGACAAAACCCTCACTGTGAAGCCCAGTTTAGTGTCAGAACTCATGATCCTCCTGCCTCGGCTTTGCGAATGTGGGGGCACAGGCATGTACCATGGCACCCAGTGTGTTTTATTTTAGCTTTAGTATGGATGTCATCGTTAATAACGCTCTTTCATCTTGCAGCACACAGACAGATGATGATGTGTGACATAAGAAGAATCTCCAGAGAACAGCAAAGGCAAGTTTGGCTGCAAAGCAGCCTGCTTATCGCTGCACAGGTGTTACACACAGTGGCCTTAATTATTTTTTTTCTTTTGAAAATGCCTTCATAAAGAGCAGCCTGGTTACAGAATGACATGCATAGGCAGGGGGAAGAGTATGTTTCTTTTTGTACTTTCAATGCAAAGGCTGGTTTCAGTGGATACACACGGGGATTCTCAGCCATCGTGAGGCGAAGGGTACAGTTATCGACTGGCTGAAAAGCCCACTGGTTTGGTTGATACATGGTGCTTTCAAGGTTTGAAAATGAGGTTGGGGCTGCTTGGTGATGGTGGTGTGCACTTTTAGTCCTGGCACTCGGGAGGCAGAGGCAGGTGGATCTCTGAGGCCAGCCTGGGCTACAGAGTGAGTTCCAGGACGGCCTGGGCTGCAGATAGAAACCTAATCTCAAAAAACCAAACAAACAAAGAAACAAAACACGAGATTGGAGGACTTGAAAAGAGAAAGAGGGGTTGGGAGACGCATCTGTTTCTAACAAACCAGGACTTGACCTGAGTCTAGATGACACCAATCCACTCCAAGAAAACGAGGAAGAATTCTCACCTTTTTCCGATTGCATGGCTTGTTTCCAGAGTGCACATAGCAGACATCACCACTCCATGATACCACCATAAGTCCAGTCAGTGCTGACGTTTCAGCAATGGATTCCCTTTGGTTCTGGTAGTTAAATCTGCACAAGCTCCAGGTTACGTATGAGACCAACCTGTAGTCTAGATGTGACCACTGGGGCATATCCGGGTCATGGTTGTATAGGCAACCTCTTCAGGTTGCAAGTGTTCATAGTGTGGTTGGAGAATGAGAAGCAGTGACGACTGTGTAAGAGGGGTGGGGTGAGATAGGGTCTTGGGACACAGCCCAGTTTGACCGTGAACTTACAGTCCTCTCTACCCTCTCTGCAGTATGCTCTACTGTATGCAGAGCACTGTATTTTATAATCAGACTGTACAGTCCTCTCTACCCTCTCTGCAGTATGCTCTACTGTATGCAGAGCACTGTATTTTATAATCAGACTGTACAGTCCTCTCTGTTGCCAGAGGATAGGCTCAAAAGAATCCATGAATTGTGTCTTTAGCCAATGAGCAGAAAACACATTGGATTATGGCTTCCTGCCTAGACTGGGGATTGACCCAGGGCCTTTTGCTGCTCCACAAAAGTCTGACCCCTGCATTGCAATCGTAGCTCCAGGATGTGGCTCTTAACAGGCTGCTGAGAGAATGACAGCCATCAGTCAGTCCCTACAATCACAATGAAGCCACCTGAAACTGTGCATAAGCAAATGTTCCAGACAAACCATTTCTGACACTACAATTTTAATGTTAAAAAAAGACTTCATTACGTGTGTTCAAGGGAGTCTGACTACCACAGTGCAAAGGTCAGAAGACAATTTTCAGGGGTTGTTTCTCCCCTTTTACTATCTCCAAGACCAAAACTGGGTCCCTAGACTTGAGCCAAAAGTGCATTTACCCGCCCTGCATCTTCCTGCTCTTTTTTTTCTAAGACAGTCTTACTACTGACCCTGGCTGAGCTAAAACTATCTAGACCATGTTGACCTCAAACTTGCAGCAACCCTGTCTCTGCCTCCAAGTACCAAGGCTATAAGGATGTACTGTCACACCCAGCTTGAAATTAGAATCTCATATGATTTTCCTGTGTCACAAAATGTTCTTCCCTATGTGCAATAGAAAGTACAAGAGAAATCTAACTGGAATCAGCTAGAGAGTGGATGGGGCAATGTGGCCGTGGGGAGGGTAACTGTCTTAGTTAGGGGTCTACTGCTGTGAAGAGACGTCATGACCACGGCAACTCTTATAAGAAAAACACTTAATTGAGGGGCTCACTTACAGTTTCAGAGGTTCAGTCCATTATCATCATGGCAGGGAACATGGCAGCATGCAGGCAGACATGGTGCTACAGGAGTAACTGAGAGTCCTACATCTTGCAGGCAGCAGAAGTCAACACTGGGTGGTATCCTGAGCATAGGAAACCTCAAAGCCCACCCCCACAGTGACACACTTCCTCCAGCAAGGCCACACCCACTACAACAAAGCCACACCTCCTAATAGTGCCACTCCCTATGAGCTTATGGAGGCCAATTACATTCAAACTACGGTAACCAACAGGACACCCTAGGACACATACATATGAAGATGCAATGATAAAGCCCATTACTTTGTACTCCAGTCTAAAAACATTAACTTAAAATAAATAAGTGAAATATTCTTCCCTTTAATTATTTTTTCAATTATTCACTCTTAGCTCTTAGACCATATGAAAATGGGAAGTACATTGGATTTAGCTCATAAGCTTTAGTTTGATGACCTGAGAGGAAGAAAGTCAGGATTTGAAGCCACACAACAAGTTTGGATGATCCCTTAAGCATTATTTACAGTCTAGAAGTGAAAATAAAAGCCATGAACGCATAGAAAATACAAAGGACACTTCAACAATCTTTCATAAAACCACCATCCAGATATGGCCTCTAGGAGGGGTTTTTCTCCTATTATATCTACTGTCTCTCAGTATTAAATTTTATAATTCTAGGTTTTCACTAATGAGAAACTACATGATAATAATAACAGAGGAAGAGGAGGAGGAAGAAGAGGAGGAGGAGCAGCTAGACAGACAGTGAGAGGTTCATTTAAAATACTAGGAAGTTGCCAGCAGCGGTGGTGGCGCACGCCTTTAATCCCAGCACTCGGGAGGCAGAGGCAGGCGGATCTCTGTGAGTTCGAGGCCAGCCTGGGCTACAAAGCGAGTTCCAGGAAGGGTGCAAAGCTACACAGAGAAACTGTGTCTCGAAAAAAAAAAAAACAAACAAACAAACAAACAAACTAGGAAGTATATTACTAGTGAATAGTCTCCTTCCACACGTGCGGCACACCTCTGCATTTCTGTTCTTCAGGTTTTGAAATCCTCACTCTGAAGCAGGGCGGCAGTGAAAGGCTTTCCAGGCCAGACCTGCATCTGATTCTCCTCACCCTTTTACTGTCTTCCTCCAGACAGAATACAAAGTCATGCACATTGTACCTATCACGTGCCTGGCATCGATGCAGCAACACCTGCCTAGCCCCCAATGCCATCCACAGGAAATAAACGATTTTGCAAAGGACTACAGAGAAAACGGAGGTTCCCGTTTGTGATGGGAAGTCTATGTTGGGCATCCCTGGAAAGAGGAAGGGGGTGGGCGTGCTCAAAAGGAGACCTCACCCCGCCCTCCTGCCTGCCCTGCCTGCCCCACCCCAACCAGGTTCCAGCCCGAGTCATTTAAAAAGTTGTTGGAAGGGTTTCCAAACTGAGGCAGCAGCAGGTGGCCCTCTGACACAGTAGAGGCAGAGCTTGCTCTCAAGCAGAGGATGTCCAGGTCAGAACAGGGAAAGAATTCTAAGGCCAGTGGCAGCCAGATGAGCTTGGAGCTGAGGCCAACCGCCCCGGGCAACCAGGGCCACAGCAACGCAGCCTTTCAGGTGAGCAGGGCTGAAGGGGACCAGGGAACCTGCTGTCTTCACATCTGGCAAGCTTAGTAACAGGAGCCGTGGGCTCGCTGAGCCACAGAAAGAATGTTAATTCTGTAATGGGTACGCTTTAAGCCCATTGTTTTTTCTGACTCGCTCTTCTCTGGTTGGTGAACCTGAAAAGTGTCTTTCAAGGTCTCCTGTTGATCTGGACTGCACTCGTCACTCGGGAAACAAACTGCCGCCTTTTTGCCCCTGGACTCACAGCAAGTTTCGGGATTTACCCTCAGGTTTCTTCCCCGAGATCTGGACAGGGGAAGAGCAGGGGCCTCAGACCCCCAGTGGAGGTAGCAGAAACATGAGTGGGTTCTCAGCCCCCATGGAATGTAGCCCAGGACAGCCTAGTTACGCAAAGCTGTGTCCTCAGCCAAGACTACTGAGTGATTAATACTTTAGTCTCGGGACTGGGTGCCACAGATGGCCCAAGAGGGAGGTCAGTAACTGAGCCTGCTGTAATGTTCTCCCTGCCCGGGAACCTGGATTTGAGTTGCTCCTTATCTGGCGAGCAACAAAGCATTGAAAAGATAGGAGGCCAACCTAAGCAGGGCTCAGTAACCCTGGGGCTTCATGGGCACTTAATGGGCAGAACACAACTTTTAAATGCTAACACAAGAAGTGGAAGGTAGAAGTGCTTGGCCTGAGCCTGGTCTCTTCCACCATCAAGTTACTGTAAGTTCTGGAAGACCAGGTTTGATTGTCTATCAATAGTCACCATGGCTCCTGTCCCATGGTTTATATAAGGAGTCCTACAAATGAAACTGGTAAAAGACAAGTTGGTGGGAAGGGGAATCATACAATTTTATTAGCATTTTAAATTGCTTATGTATGGTGTCTCAGAAAAGAAGACGTGGAGGGTCTACAGGAGTGGTGTGTGAATGCCAGGGCATGTGCACCGTTTTATCACACGGCTGCATACTGTGGAGACGTGACTGGGAAAGACAAGGGACTGGGCTTTAGGGTCAGTAAATTATTGCAGTGACTAGAAATAGATGGAGAGTTCATGGAAGACAAGGGTTGTTGTCTTGAGGTTTATTTATGCAGACTTCCCTGCTAAAGGGCGGCTGGCTCAGGTCTCTCCCCAGTGCGCCATGGGAGGGAAACCTGTGGGCTGCGTTAGGAAGGCCAGGAGCATGGAGTCAGCTTGACACACTCTTGGGCAACACTGGCGTACTCGAAAGGTGGCATATCCTTGAAAGATGCTGTCATAAGCATGAAGGGAAGGGAGCTCAAACACAGGAAGGAGCTTCCGCTCAGAGGAAGGGAGGTTGGTGTGGAATACCGACGAAGGGAAGGCAGCAGTGATAGTGATGGGGGAAGGGCTCGCAGAAAGTCTGTGTCACCAGCAGCTGGCTACGCGGACAGAATGTGCGGTGAGGGTTCCATTTCTTTTTTCAATCCTTCCTGTTCTCTCACAGTACAGGTACCATCCCTGGCAAACAGAGTCCAAGTTACTCCTTCCTCCAAAATTTGTTTTACCAGGATTTGGGGGATTTTTGTACACCCCTATTTACTAGGCAAAATCATTACCTGCCACCCTAAATATGGCCATCACTAAGAGGGAAGGCCGGTTCAAGCAGACAGCCATAGCTTTTGCCCTCAAGGAGCAGAGCAGGGCAGCAACTCACAGAAAGATGCAACAGAAAAGAAGGACTTGAAAATCAGTGCAAAGTTGGAGCTGAATCTACCGGGGAGCATGAGGGTGCCCTAGAGGAAGTGAGGGCTTCCCGTGAGGCCATCCGATGAGCAGAGGGGATCAGCGGAGCTTAGGAGGCAAAGAGCTGTCTGTCCCACAGGCCCAGGGGCATAAGAGAGGAATGCAAGTCTGAAGCAGAGGTGGGGCAGGAGCGTGGGGCATGAGGAGGCTGGTGGCACCCAATGATGAGGTCTCTATGAGCAAAGTGCTAAAGAGGAAATCTCCAGGAACTGATTGTCAAAGACGCTTTTTGTGACCCTATTGAAGGATGGCTGTATGGATAGGACACCAGGCCACAGGCATGGGCACAGGTGCGGTAGTCCAGGCAATGACAGGGAATACGCCCTCCAGAGTGAAGAGCAGGGTGGGGACAGGGTGTGTAAGATTCTCCATCTAAACTTGCAGTTTTCCTCTGTTAGATAGGATCAGAATGTTACTTATGTCAGGATTGTTGAGAAAGCCCAAGGTGCAAGTATGCTTCACTATAAAGAAGTATGTGTGACACACACGTACATGTTTGTGAAAAACAGAGCCTGACACATAGCATAAACATAATAACAGTGGTACTTGGTGGTATGGCAGTGGAAAGTGAAATTTTCTAGCCCAGGATGTCAGAGATTCTCCTGTTTATCAAGGACATCCAGAGTTAGCCTAGTTCAAGGGAAGGGATGAATTCCATTTGAGTCCTGTTGGTTGAGACTCCAAGAGTCTCCATGAAGGTATAGCTCCTGTGGCAAGGCTCAACGAAGGAGGGAGCTAGAGGATTTGGAGAAGGAAGCAGGGAGAGCCACTGGGAGGGCTGAGCAGAGTCAGGCAGGTCTGAGGGTAGTCAGGGATAGGAAAGAGAGGGCCAACAGAAAGAAAGGCAGAGCAGCTGAGCGGACCAGGCATGGCGATCCTCAGTGCCCAGTCCCACACAGAGCCGATCTTGGCCAACCCCTCCCCTTTGCTGACACCCTTAACCTCTAGATACAAAATGGGAGGCTTTGTCCAGCCTGTGTGGCGGGCTTTCTAAGGGTCACCATCATGTTGTGTTGTGGGCTATTCTCAGGCCCCACAGTTGCAGTGATATAAGCTCTCTGGCCCATAAATATTACTGTGGAGATTTTCTTGGAGATTCTAAAATCAGTGTAGGACTGGGCACACTTGCACACCCTCCTGGGAACACCAGAAACAATTCACTCTGGGCTGTTCTTAGGAGTGGAATTGCTAGGATGTGACATTGAAACCCATCTATGCTTTTTGTTGTTGTTGCCCTGACGTTTGCTTTTTGTTTTGTCTCGAGGCAGGGTCTCATGTAGCCCAGGCTAGCTTCTGACTCTGTGTACTTGAGGATGACCTTGAATTTATGATCCTCCTACTTCTACTTCCTAAGGCAGGGATGAGGTGTGTGTGCTGCAATGCCTGGATTAAGTGGTCCTGGGGACCAAAGGAAGACGTTGTGTATGCTGAGCAAGCATTCTACTAACTGAGCCCAGACACTTTCAACCCCACTAATAACCCCAAGCTGGCTTCCCAGATGATTATGCCAATTTAGACCCGTCGGAAGGGTGTGGGTTCTTGTTTCTTCTCAGCTTCACGGTTTTTCCGGTGGTGTGCAACAATACAATTATACAATTATCAATTGACACAGCACACTGAGATAGACATCATCAGGCAATATTGTTGTTGCTGTACAAATACCCTCTTTTTTTGGAGAGGGAGTTCGAGACATGGTTTCTCTGTGTAGCTTTGGAGCCTTTCCTGGAACTCGCTTTGGAGACCAGGCTGGCCTCGAACTCACAGAGATTCTCCTGCCTCTGCCTCCCAAGTGCTGGGATTGAAGGCGTGTGCCACCACTGCCAGGCTACAAATACCCTCTTTACACAGACTAGACAGTGTAGGCAGGCCTCTGGGCTTGCCACAGTGAGATGTGGTGAGCAGGATGTGCCTTGCCAGGGTAAACAGCCTCCCTCTGTAAGCTAAAGACCCACACTCTGCAGCAGAAAAGGCTCTGGAGGGCCCAAGAGATGGCTCAGCAGAAAAAGGGGACTGCTGCCACACCTGGTGACTGAGTTCCATTTATGGTAGGGGCAAGGTGTCCTCTGACCTACGCACACACACTGAATAAATAAATAGTAAGCTGTTTTTTATGTATGTGGTGACCCAAGCCTGTAATACAGCACTCAGAAGGCTAAGATGGGGAATCACAAGCGTAAGGTTATCCTGAGTTAATAGCAAGTTCAAGGCCATCCTGGGCCACACATCGAGACCTTTTGAGGGAGGGAGTCTCCAAAAGTAGACAGGTAGTATAAACAGACATAGTGCCACAGGCAAATCCCAGGATTGGGAGCCTGAGGCAGGAGCATCATGGTGAATTTGAGGTCAGCCTACACAATGTGGTGTAATCCTATCTAAAAATTGTTTCAAAAAGAAAGAAAGAAGGGAGGGAAGGAGAAAGAAAGAAAGAAAGAAAGAAAGAAAGAAAGAAAGAAAGAAAGAAAGAAAGAAAGAAAGAAAGGTAAACAGGCTCTTCTATACCTCAGTGACATACGCTTACTTAGCATGCACCAGGTCCTGGGTTCCATCTCATTGAGGTCTCTAGTTTCCCAGAAACTGAGTTTAATGTACAGTGTAAATGGGGAGTCATTTCCAACCCTTCTGTTTTCTTTAGTTTTTTTCCTACTTCATAAACAGTTTTTCAAGTATCCACACCTGGTATACTTTCTGGACTAGGAAATCTGAAAGAATTCCTTAAACTCAGAGGAAGTGGGAGAAAATCCAGAGGAGATGGAGCTGACTCAGGGAAGTCACACAGCTCAGTTTCCAAAGGTGACAATCCAGGCAGAGTTTTGAAAGAACACTTTTGTTAAAAGGTATCCCTTAGCACCCTAATTCAACTTTCTTCCTCCTGTGCACGAGCATCAGCCTTACCACAGGTGATCCTCAGATCTACCAGAATCCTCAGGTAGAAGGATTGCCTGACACACACAAGGACCTGAGTTCCATGCCCAGCACCACAAACAACAACAAAACACAAACAAAAAGTCAGCTGGGTGGGACCCACTTAGGCAAGGCTGGGGCACGACCAGAGTCCGGAAATGCACCTCAACACTGAGCACTGGCTGAATGACTCAGTGAATGGGTTGGGGACCCAGCCAGGCAGGTTTGGAAAGCCTGTTCAGCAGAGTTCAAACTGGAGAGAGCTTAGGAAAGTAAGTCCATCTGGCAAGGATGTGACCAGCTGGAAAGCAGGTGTAGATGACTTCACGGTTGGGTGGAATCACGCAGAGGGCCGTCATCTTAACGAGTCACATGCAGGCTGCTCAGGGGTTCTTCTCAGGGCTCAGGACAAGATTAACTAGAAAGGCCTTGAGCCTTTCCACACATCAACTAAAATGTATAAAATTCAGGATAGTGACTTTGTTTGTTTGTTTGTTTGTTTGTTTGTTTGTTTGTTTTGGAAACAGGGTTTCTCTGTGCAGCCCTGGCTGTCCTGGAACTCACTCTGTAGACCAGGCTAGCCTTGAACTCAGAGATCCTCTGGCTCCTGACCAGTGACTTCCAGTAAAGGAAGTTTCTTAATATTTTTATTTAATCTTTGACAGTTTCACACAATTCTCTTGATCATATCCACACCTTCCCCTTCTCTGCTTCCTCCCTGCCGCCATAACTTGTCAGCATGTCCCCTCTGGTCTTTATGTCCATTTTATTTATTATTTATACTGGTAAAGAAAGTTTTTAAAAAGTCTACTCTACTGCTTCCTAAAATGGGCATGAGTGTGTCTACACTAACTTTCATCTGCGGAGAAACCTAAGTGACTGAAAACAAAATCACTTCCCTGTCCCCTCAGGAAAAGCACTTGGGGTCAGGCCTTCCAGGCTCCAACACTCCTGAATGATCCTTCTGAGAGGCCCTCTTCCTCCCAGTGATTGAGTCCTGGGCAGAGAACATGGGCATTGTTCTGTTGGACACAGCGGTTGGCCATTCTGCCTCAGGCTCTACTCGGCGTCAAAGCGATGCCCTCGCTTGCGTGCCCAGTCTGTGGTTCTGTTTGTCAGCCTATTGAACAGTGGTCGCTCGCTCCTTTTAAAACACCGACTCGGTTTCTGTGAACCGTTAGGTTATTGATTGTGTCTATTTTATGTGTACGCTTGCATGTGTGTCTGTACACCATGTACATGTTTGCTGGCCTCAGAGGACAGAAGAGGGTGTCAGATCCCCTCAATTGGAGTTATGGACAGTTATGAGCTGCCAGGTGGGTGCTGGGAGTCCAACCTGATTCCTCCGGAAGAGCAGACAATTCTTTTAACTGCTGAGCCATTTCTCCATACCATGACTTAAGATCTTTTTCTTTGTAGGGCAAGCAATTACAAACTCTGAATTTCCCTCTAGCCATGACTTTAGCTTCATCTCATAAGTTTTATGTACTTGTTTTTGATTTGTTTTGAGACAGTGTCTTAGTTAGGGTTACTATTACTGTGATGAAACATCATGACCAGGGAGGAAGGGGTTTATTTGGTTAATACTTCCACATCACTGTTCATCATTGAAGGAAGTCAGGACAGGAACTCAAACAGGACAGGTTCCTGGAGGAGGGAGCTGATGCAGAGGCCATGGAGGGGTGCTGCTTACTGGCTTGCTCCCCATGGCTTGCTGAACCTGCTTTCTTATAGAACCCAGGACCACCAACCCCTGGGTAGCCCCACCCACAATGGGCTGGGCCCTCTCACATCAATCACTAATTAAGAAAATGTCCCACTCCCACAGGCTTGCCTATAGCCTGATCATATGGAGGCATTTTCTCAACTGAGGCTCCCTCCTCTCCAGTGACTCTAGCTTGTGTTAAGTTGACATAAATTTAGCCAGCACAGACAGGGTGTCACTATGTAACCCTGATTGGTCTGGAACCCATTATGTAAACCAGTCTGGCCTCAAACTCATATGCTGGGATTAAAGGTGTGTGTCATCTCCAAAGCAGGATGGAAGAGAGCAGTGTGGGTTAACTTTTCAAACCTCTTTTATAGAGAAAAGGTGCCAACTGGGGATTTTCAAAGGAATTTGTTAACGTAAGGACTTGGCAAGTAAATTTTACAGAAGCAGACAGAAGATAAGATTATTTGACAGATCATCTTGGCAGAACATCTCAAGATATCTCAAGATTCCTTGGCAGAAAACCTTATCGGGATAGAGTACATTGAGGTGTGAGTCAAATTCCATGGGATGGGGAGCACATCAAATCCCAGAGACAGACCAAAGCATACATTGAGGTGTGAGTCAAATCCCAGAGACAGGCCAAAGCATGGTCAGCTTGAAGTTTGCAGCAACAGAAATGAACTCATGCTGACCTTATAACAAAATGGCTTTTAACCTGAAAATGGAGTCAGGCTGGTCTGTCACATGGATGTTAGGAACAGGACTCCAGGCCTCTACCGGAACTGCTCATGCTCGTAGCTGAGCCCTCTCTCCAGCCCTCAAACCTTTGTTTCTGTTTGGCTTTGCTTCTGAGAGCCAGAGCTGTTGACTTCCAGTGTTTCCTACAGACTCATCAGAAGTGTACTGAGCCCTGACACCATGCCAGGCATTACAACAGGAACCACAAACAGAAGGCCTCTGTTTGGCTACCACCAAACAATGACAAACTAGTACCACTCTGTTTGTGCGAAATTGTGTTCCCGGCATAGGTGGGGCCTTCCCCTTGCCTGGGAATCGGGGAGTCATGGTTTCCACCTGTGCCAAATGAACATTTTTATATATACTTTCATTCATTCAGTCTAACTATCCTAACTATCTGGTGCGAGACAGAAGGAAACACTGACTAGGGCACACACGATGCTGTCGCCTGAGCTATCTTCTATATTGTATTTTATGAAGAAGAATCAGATCTGGAATGGGAAGGTAGGAGGGGTCAGATCCTGCAAGTGGACAGGGTAGAAAAGGGAGACGGACAGCAACACAGCCCACGTCCTCTGACTTACCTCAAGGCACCTTGCTGACTATAAAATCCCGGCCCTAAGATTCTAAAACCGGTATCAGACTTAAAATTGAACTTCTGTGTTCTGTGAACATTCTAGAATAAACTAGTAAGGTAAATGATAAAGAGTTATAACTGAAGTAATGGTATGACTTCTCCATGAAGTATAACCAGAAAGCAGCCTGCTAATGTGAGATGAAGCTCTTTATGCCATGGAAGAGTGTCAGCCACAGTCCAAAAGAGACCAAGATGGGCCAGTCCATGACATTATGGGTCATACATTCTCCTCACCTCCCCATCTTCGGGAGGGTACCAAAGCAACAGGAGCCGTGGGGTTGTGTGGTTGTCCCTGACAGTCCCCCAGCTTCCTTCAGTGTCCCTCCCTTTCAGTCTCATGACTGAAAAGCTTCGTGAGCTTTACAACATGTACAGGGTTTCTCTGTGCAGCCTTGGCTGTCCCAGAACTCGCTTTGTAGACCAAACTGGCCTCAGACTCAGATCCTCCTGTCTCTCTGCCTCTCAAGTGCCCCCCAGTCTCCCTGCCACCCACCCCCACATACCCTCCATGCTGGACTTAAAGGCATGCACCACTACACCCAGCCTGAACATTACTTTTTCTTTTTCGGTTTTTTGAGGTAAGGTTTCTCTGTATTGTTTTGGTGTCTGTCCTGGATATCCATCTGTAGCCCAGGCTGGCCTTGAACTCACAGAGATCCTCCTGGCTCGGCCTCCCGAGTGCTCGGATTAAAGGTGTGCACCACCACCGCCTAGCTGCACATTTCTAATTAAAGTAACTGAATTCAGAGTTTCCATCAGATCAGGGATATACTTGCAGAGAGGAAGTTAGAGAACCTTGGCCTGGTGTGAGGGCCAGGAAGCTCTAAAAGGGAAATGTGTCTCACTGAGACTGGCCAGCGCAGGTAAAGCACAGGAGATAAAGCAGCAGATATTTGTTGAACCGTAACAGATCAGCAGGGAAGAACAGAGAGACGGCGTCTCAGGGGCCACCAAACACCAGCATCCTCTTGGCCCACACGGCTACTTCCTTGTTCCCCTGTAAAATGCAAGCTTCATCAGAAGAGGAAGAAAGCTCTGGGGGAACTGAGCCAGGGCAGCCGGAGAGGCGGGTGCTGAAAGGCTGCTGTCGGTGCTCCAGGTACTGACTGTACTCAGTGTGGCAGAGACCTTGGCTGGATATGACAAGTGGCCTCTTGCCAACAGGAAGACAGTGATTAACTTCTGAAACAGGAGGCACCACAGATGGGAAAGAGAAAAGCCATGCACTGTGAGGCAGGAAAAGCAAAGGTTGTGCAGGAGAGTTGAGTCAGGCTGCCTGGATCTGCAACTACACACATATACGTGCACACACACACACACACACACACACACATACACACACACACGTACACACATATACACATACATACACACACACATGCATGCACACACACATTACTCAGGCAAGTTTTCTAACCTTTCTACTTCTTTCTCATCTGAAAGATGTCTCAGCTGTTAAGGGCAGGAACTACTCCAAAGGAATAGGACCAGGGTCACCCTGTAACTCCAACTCCAGGTATCAAACGCCTCTGTTCTCTGTGAGAACCTACATGCACATACATCCTCACATGCAGACCCACACACATAAACATAAGTAGAAATAAAAAAATTCTTAAAATTTTAGATGAAGGGCTGGAGAGATGGCTCAGTGCTTAAGAGCATTTGTTGAACACACAGGATGTGTGTTCAGTTTCCAGCACTCACGTGGTTGTTTACAACCGTCCACTGCCTCATTTCCAGGGTATATGATGCCCTCTTCTGACCTCCACAGACACCAGGACACACATGGTACACATACATACATGCAGACAAAATACCCATACACAAAATAAAATTAATAAATAAAATAATTTAAGAAAATAGGTAAATAAATGCCCTGCATTATAGTCCTATGGAGAAATGAAATCCCCAAACCAGGAGCCCCTGGGGAGTGGAGGCCCCACCCTGCCTGCCACGGTGCTTTTGAGCAATGAGTGTAAAGCAACGGCCTCAGCAGATGCTGCAGTATCAGCAATGACTTCATACCATGTAGCTGGACTGCTACTTGAGTGCAGAACGTCAGTTTCTGCCTGTAACAAACACCAGGGTCCCTGGTATGAGGCCTGTGAAGATGCCACACGATGTCCCCCCCCCTGCTCCTGAGTAGCAGGGGTTATAGGCCTGTGCCACCATGTGTCCATACCCAGCTTTGATTTAATTCATCTACTCGATGTGAAGCCCCTGAGCGGCTAGGTCTGGGCCAAGCATGGATCCCAGCTGTGCCTGGGAGGGCTTTTGGAGTTACTCTTCAGAGGCTTGGAGTAGGTCATAGTTAGCTTCAACTATCAATTTGCCACACCCAGGAGAGGGAACCTCAATGGGAAATTTGCCTCCATCAGATTAGCTTGTGGCCATGGATGTGAAGCCCTTTATTTTTTTATTTTTTTTTCTTTTTTGGTTTTTCGAGACAGGGTTTCTCTGTGTAGCTTTGTGCCTTTCCTGGAACTTGCTTTGGAGACCAGGCTGGCCTTGAACTCACAGAGATCCACCTGCCTTTGCCTCTTGAGTGCTGGGATTAAAGGCGTGTGCCACCACTGCCCAGCCGTGAAGCCGTTTCTTAATTGTGGTTCCTTCTTCACAGGTGTGTCGACTCACAACTGAGGTCAACTGTGGCCTACGTACTTCCTATTTAGGCAAAAGTTTTTCCTAAAGTCTTTATGATATATAAATGCATGCCATGTGTTCCTATATCTTATATCTATTTAATCATAAGCCCTTTGATATAGGTAACATGGCCAAGTTAATTTAGAAATCTCCACAAAAGAACTGTTTTCCGAATGTAACTTGAGGTCAATGTCACTGAATATGCAGTAAGTCCCAACCTATGACATGTGTTTGATATTTGTTTTTTAAAGAGAATGAAGGCAGGAGGAAGGAGAGAGACAGACAGACAGACAGAGACAGAGAAGAGACTCACTATGTAACCCTGGCTGGTCTGGAACTCACTATATAGACAAATCCAGCCTCAAACCAAATTGTGATAACCATGTAAGTCAATCATTACAGAAGCAACCATAATTTGAGTTGTCTAGGACCTATTCTGAGAGGAAGTTATGGGCCGAAAGCATCAGTAATGACCACCACTGTCTCAGCCCAACCTGTGTCCCTCCTCACTTCAACCTGACTTAGAGCAAATGACTAAGGCCACTCGGGGGGAGTACATAGCACTTGGGAGGCAGAGGCAGGCAATAGCGTGTGCGTGGTCCAGCCTGTTCCAGGAGTGTTTAGGGTCTAGACTGGTCTGCCCGCCCACAGTTAGGGGCACACCTGCCCCGAGTATGCCAATTAGAGGGATAAATGGGGAAATGCAGGCGATGAGATGTTTTCAGTGTGGCCACAGTGGAAAGAGGAACAACTGGTAAACCTCAAGGCATCTTCCGATGTGGGATGAGCTGGGTGTAAGGAAAGGGCAAGAGAGTGTGTGTAATTCAGCATTCCCGGCCAAGATGTGGCCCCACCTATCACTGACCCTTGACCTCCCCTGTTTGCTGGGTCAGTCAAGCAGGATGATCTGCTGTCAGAACTGTGTGTAAATTCTTCCCACTCTGCCCAGCATCAGGCTTCCCTGCCCCAGCACGAGATTCTGTTAGATCTCTGAAAGCAGAGGTGTCCCTTTGAAATACCTTCTCTGCTGTTCTCCTGCCAGGAAGGTAAAAACCCTGGGCTATGGCATAAGACTCTGTTTTAGGAGGGAAGGGGAGAGAGGGAGGGAGGGGGAGAGAGAGAGAGAGAGAGAGAGAGAGACTGAAGCCATGTTTTCTGTTCTCAGTTTTTGAGAAACATCTGACCAAATTGCGTCTCAGACAAGTGCTGTTGTCATCTCTGGGTCATTCGCCTGTGAGTATCAGACAACACATGAACATTCTTCGTCTCGGGCTTCATCAGGAGCCTCAACGGGAAAAAGGCTTCTTGCCACAGGCCGGGTGTGGGCAGACTGAAAGGGCCCACGTTCAGACTACGGTGAAGAGGTCAGGCAGCACCGTGTGGAGAAACACACCGCACTGTGGATGGCACAGAGAAATAGGAGCATGGTCAGACTCCTGTTCTCACAATCAGTTGCTTTGTGCTTTTAGACTTCTCTGGCCCCCTCCCTGAAGAATATATTTAGAGGTTCTCATGGGAACATCTTCCTTTACATCAGACAGGCCAAGCTAAATCAGAGAAAGGCTAGACACTGTACTGGAAATTAGAATCAGGCAGAAATCATTGTGTATACAATCCAACACAAATGATGGGCACAGAAGTCAACCAGCCTTTAAAAACAAAGGGAGAGCCAGGCATAGCAATGCATAGTGTAGTCTCAGCACTTGGGAGGTGGAGGCAGGGGGATCACAGTCATGAGCATACCAAAACAGAAGCAGACTAACCTATTTGTGTCTTTCTGTAACATCAGAATAACAATGTTACAGAATCTGCTTTCAGAGTAACAATGAATCTACAAGGTAAGATGTTCAGTGGCATCACTTTGCCACATAACCCCATTTTTCTTGGTGACCCTGCTGTCCTGTCCAGTTTATGTCAATTTGACACAAGCTGAGTCATCTGAGAGGAGAGCACCTCAACTGAGAAAATGCCTCCATAAGATCTGGCTGTACAGCATTTTCTTAATTTGTGATTGATGGGAGAGGGCCCAGTGCATTGTGGGTGGGACCCCCACTGGGCTGGTGGTTCTGGGTCCCATAAGAAAGCAGGCTGTGCAGGCCACGAGAGCAAGCCTCCTCCAGGGCCTCTGTGTCAGCTCCAGGTTCCTGCACTGTTTGAATTCTTGTCCTGACTTCCCTCAAATATGGATTATAATGTGAGCAAAATAAACCCTTTCCTCCCTAAGTTGCTTTAGGTCACGGTATTTCATCACAGCAATAGTACTCCTAACTAGGACACCTGCTAAGGTAAACACAGGTTCTTTTGTTCCTTTCTTTTCTTTCTTTCTTTCTTTCTTTCTTTCTTTCTTTCTTTTTCTTTCCTTCTTTCTTTCTTTTTTCCGTCCTTCCTTCCTTCCTTCTCTCTCTCTCTCTTTCTCTCTCTCTCTCTTTTTTTGTCTTTCTTTCTTTCTTCCTAGACAGGATCTCACCATGTAGCTCTGACTGGCCTGGAACTCATTATGTAGATAGACCTAGATGGCCTAAAAGTCAACTGTCTCTTCCTCCTGGGTGCTGAGATTAAAAACATGTGCTGCTGCCGGGCATTGGTGGCACACGCCTTTAATCCCAGCACTCGGGAGGCAGAGGCCAGGCGGATCTCTGTGAGTTCGAGGCCAGCCTGGTCTACAAAGCGAGTTCCAGGAAAGGGTGCAAAGCTACACAGAGAAACTGTGTCTCAAAAAAACAAAAACAAAACAAAAAACAAATGTGCTGCCACAACTAGTTATTTTTTAAACATTTATTCATATGTGTTATGTGTGTTTGTGAGTATATGTCACAGGAGTGCAAGTACCCACAGAGGCCAGAAGAGGGTGTCAGGTCCCTGAGCTTGAATTACAGTAGTTGTGAGCCACTGTGGGAATGCTTGGAATGGAAGTTAGGTCTTCTGCAAGAACAGTGCTCTCAACCACTGACTCTCTCGACAGCCCCTTGTATCTAAGGTTTTTTGTTTTTGTTTGGTTGGTTGTGGGGGGACCTTGTTGTTTGGTTGGTTGGTTTGGAATTTTTGTTTGTTTGTTTGGTTGGTCTTTTGGAGACAAGGTCTTGTGTGAGTTCTGTGTGTTGAAGATTTATTTGGGTTTCAAATTATAATCATGTACTGGGTGTTACAGACAACAGCACAGCCAGTGGTGAGACTTGCACAAATCTTTTATTTCTGAAAATTAAAATCAATATGACTCATACACATTTGCCTCCATCTGTTTTAAAGCAGCATTAGCGGCTAGTTAGTTATGCTTGGCTTTTCCTTTTTGAAGTGGAATGTCCTCTTGGCTCACACCTACCCCATTGTCTGAATCTTGACTGTTGTCTTTTATAATCGTCCTGTGGGGTGTAAGACAAGTCAGTGGTGTGGGCAGTGAGTGGACAGGAGATTCTACCTCCAGTTGCATCTGAGCGACATCTGAGGTCAGCCACTTGAGGAGGATGGATTCAGAGCTTTGGATAGTTTTCCCCCAAAGAACAAAGCAAGGCACTGATTATCACTACAGTCAGTGAGGACCGAGTGCACTCCTGAACTAGCCTGAGCTTTCAGTTTCTGCAGAGGTGAGCCTTCTGAGGAAGAGTGAGGAAACGGGAGCAGTCAGAGGTGTGGAAGTTGCAAACAGCAGGAAAGAGGAGAGGGATTTGCTAACTGGCACTTACTCAAGTCAGGCTCTTCCTCTGGCCTACTGGAAGGCTGCCTCCCAGGACCTTTGCAAAGCGTTAAGTCAGCTCTGCACAGAGAAGTTCTCTCCACCAATCAGGGCCAGTGAAGGACTTAGGACAGGGAGGAAGCTCTCTCACTGCTCCAAAGAGTTCAGGAATCCTCTGCCTTCCTGTGCCCACAGCATTTAGAAGCCAGGTTAGTGGTTGTTCAGGTCTCTTCCTGTGGAAGAGTGGGTAGAATGGTTTGTCATAGGCCTGCAGAAAGGTTGAGGGTTTAAAAGGTGCTGACCAGTCTTTGTCATTAACCCCTCCACATGACTGAAACCACACTACTGCCTCCACACAGGCATGTCCACAACCATCACGTCTGACTTCCCTGTTGTTGGTCACTCTGAACTTCCTTTTGGGTTCACAGGAAGACTGATTCCTCCTTTATCACCAGGAAAAGCAACACCAAACATCAGTTCAATAACACTCAGTGGGTTGTTTGCGGTTCTGTTTCTCAAGTGCCCCCAGATATCTTTTACACTCATTCCTTTTCCTGTCACAATGATAAACTACTCTGACAAAAGCAGTTTAGGTCCATTGGTGGAACATGCCTTTAATCCCAGCATGAAAAGCAGAGGCTGCGTTCAAGGCCAGCCTGGTCTACACATTGAGTTCTAGGACAGCCAGAGCTACATGGAAACACTGTCTCAAAAACAAACAAAAACTAACAGACAAAGCAGTTTAAGGGAGACAGGGTCACTCTAGCTGGCAGAGTTTACTTTATGCAGGGCCACATGACTCCCACCATCAGGAACATGGGTGCTGGTGCCCGGCTCGGCTCACTTTCTTCTCAGTCCAGGAGCCAAGCGCAGGGAATGGTGCTGCCCTTGGTTAGCATGGGTCTTTCCACCTCAGTCAGCCTGACTGATACCGCCCCTCACAGGTGTGCCTGGAAGCTTGTCTCCTAGGTGGCACCAGGTCCCATCGAGTCGACACCACAAGTGACTTGGTTGTGTGTCTTTAGTTTCTTGCAGTTGCCACATTCTCCAATACTTATTTGTGTTTGTTTTCCATGGCAGTGGCGGTTGAAATAGGTCAGATTGAAAGAAAAAAAAACAGTTCTTACCAAAAAACAAAAAAAGGGAGAGGTTGTTTCTAGAGCCAAATAGTTTAGGAACATGAACTGAGGTTACCCCAAACTCTGTGTTCTAATGTGATAAGTTTCATGACGTTTTCAAATAGATCGGTGGGGTGCTCGAGCAAGGTGATTGGCAGATCCAGCTGGGTCAGCTCTTAAGAGAGAGGGCCATAGAAAGGCCCTCATACATACACAGAATGGCCCTCACACATACACAGAATGGCCCTCATACATACACAGAATGGCCCTCATACATACACAGAATGGCCCTCACACATACATAGAATGGCCCTCATACATACACAGAAAGGCCCTCATACATACACAGAAAGGCCCTCATACATACACAGAAAGGCCCTCATACATACACAGAAAGGCCCTCATACATACACAGAATGGCCCTCATACATACACAGAATGGCCCTCATACATACACAGAATGGGCCCTCACACATACATACACAGAATGGCCCTCACACATACACAGAATGGCCCTCATACATACACAGAATGTTCTCACTTTTAGGGCAGCAGAATGTTGTTCTCCACCAAGGCCAGAGGTAGGACTTAGATACCTTTTTAAAAATACAATTTTTTTTTTGAGCTGAGGATCAAACCCAGGGCCTTGCGCTTGCTAGGCAAGCACTCTACCACTGAGCTAAATCCCCAACCCCTAAAAATACATTTTTAATAAAAAAAAAAAGAAAGAAAAGAAAAAGCCAAGTGTGGTGATGCACACTTTTAATCTCAGCACTCAGGAGACAGAGGCGTTGGAGGCTAGCCTGGTCTACAGAGCAAGTTCCAAGACAGCCAGGGGTACATAGAGAAACCTGTCTCAACACACACACACACACACACACACACACACACACACACACACACACACTTTGGTTTAATTTTATTTTATTTGTATGAATGTTTGCCTTAGTGTGTGTCTGTGCACACATCATGTGCATGCCTGGTGCCAATGAAGGCCAGAAGAGGGTATCAGATCCCCTGGAATTGGAGTTATAGATGGTTGACCATGTGGATGCTGGGAACTGAACCCAGGTCCTCTGCAAGAGCAGCCAGGGTTCTTAAGTACTGAGCCACCTCTCTGGCCCCAGGGTTTCATTCTTTTGAATGAAACCAGGAGCTAGCTTCCCCTGAAAACTCCCATCTTCTCATGGAACACAAAGCCGCTGGTGAGGACAGAATCTACTGGTGCCTGTCTGGCTGCCCAGCACTTCAGCATGTTAATTCCTAAGCTGGTCCAGAGCCTGCTGGAGTCAGGGTAGAGTGAGTCACTGTCCCGACAGCTCTGGTAGAGCAGAGCCCCCAAGTGGACACTGCGCAGTAACACCCTGCTGTTGGAAGCCATATATTTCATGTAAATATGACCAGGACTTATGACCTCCAGTGGGAAAAAGCAAAACCCTGTGAGAGAAACCATGAAATAGGACTTTAGACAACTAAGAAGAATGTTCAAACTGTTCACGTACTGTTTAAGAAGCTAAATGATCACAGGGCTGAAGCCTCTGCTCCCGGACACGCTTACACTTCTTACACTAACTTACTTTCCAGACTATAGTGTGGATAGCTCCATAGGCAAAACTAAGACTTGCCACCGTGTACAAATAAGATGAAAGGGCTCCTATGCTCACAGGTGTGTCCGCTTACTGTGTCCTGGGGGCTGCAGACGTGGCTCAGAGGTTAAGAGCCCTAACTGCTCTGGCAGAGGACCATTCAGCTCCCAGAACCTCCAGTTCTATGGATCTGAGGCTCTCTTCTGGCCTCCATGAGCATTGCACACATACATGATGCACATACATACATGAAGCAAAGCACTCATATGAATAATAAATAAATTTTTGAAATAGGATCTAGCTATGTAACCCTGACTGTCCTGGAACTCACTACATAGACCAGGCTCACTTTGAACTCACAGAGATCCACCTGTCTTTATCTCCCCAGGGTAGGAGGGGAAAACTTTAACTTGGGCCTGAGGGGAGCACAGCTCATTCCCTAAGACCAAGGACAGAGCATTCCCTCAATACACTCTTCCCCTGGACCTTGGGGTTTATTTGCCTGATGTCCTTGTTCTTTTTTTTTTTTTAATTTTTTATTTATTATGTATATAGTGTTCTGCCTGCATGTGTGCGTGCAGCCCAGAAGAGGACACCAGATCTCATTATGGATGGTTGTGAGGCACCATGTAGTTGCTGGGAATTGAACTCAAGACCTCTGGAAGAGCAACCAGTGCTCCTAACCTCTGCACCATCTCTCCAGCCCCTGTTCCTTTTTAACTGTTGTCCTAGTTAGAGTTTCTGTTGCTGCAATGAAACACTGTAACTAAAAAGCACTGAAGGAGTCAGGACAGGAACTCAAACAGAGCAGGAACCTGGTGGCAGGAGCTGATGCTGAGGCCATGGACAGGTGCTGCTCACTGGCTTGATCTCCATCACTTGTTCAGTCTGCTTTCTTATAGAATCCAGTACCACAAGCCCAGGGATGGCACCACCCACCATGGGCTGGGACCTCTCCCACTGATCACTAAATGAGAAAATGCCTTACAGCTGGATCTTATGGAGGCATTTCCTCAACTGAGGCTCCTTCCTCTCTGATGACTCTAGCTTGTGTCAAATTGACACATAAAACCATCCAGTATAACTGTTAATGGAGATATATGTAGCTGGAGTGCTTCTCTCCAGGTCCCACCAACCCCCCCACCCCAGCAGTCCCACAACCCACTTATAAAATAATCACTTCAGACGCTTATATTACTTATAAACTGTACGGCTATGGCAGGCTTCTTGTTATCTACTTCTTCTATCTTAAATTAACCCATTTCTGTTAGTCTATAAGTCGCCACATGGCTTGTGGCTTACCGGTATCTTACATCTCTCTTGTCATGGCAGCAGCTGGCAGCCTCTCTCTGCCTCAGCCTTCCACTTCCCAGAATTCTCCTCTCTCCTTGTCTGGCCTATAATTCCTGCCTGGCTACTGGCCAGTCAGTGTTTTATTTATTAACCAATCAGAGCAACACATTCAACATACAGAACATCCCACAGCACTTCCCCTTTTCTTTTTTTCAAAAAGGAAGGTTTTAACTTTCACATAGTAAAATTACAGATAACAAAACAATTATCAAGCAAGAATTACAGTTATAATATCTAGTCTATTTATAATAACTAGTCTATTTGGCAAAATTAAAGAAGCTATCCTATCTGTCTTATATTTGTGAGTCTAAGGTTTCGTATCTAACTTATCTTTTATCATAACTAAGGAAAATTATATCTCTAGTCTTTAACTACATCAGAGACCTCAGAAGGATATAATATTACCTGAGAAATGGGAGATGGATGCAAGCAACTTTCAAGAGTCTTGCAAGAGTAGACAGAGACAGCTGGCAGCTTGGACAGTCATCCATGGTTCTTCTGTAAAGTTGGGGCATCTGTCTTCAGCCCACAAGACTAGAATCTCTCAGTCACCTCTCTCAGTGTCCTGTAGAATGTCTGGCCGTTTCCTCTGAGAAGCAGGTACCTGAAGGACCATTTTTGCCAAGCAAAGCTCAGTGGTCACCTTTCCATGGGTCCTGCATGTTCAGTCAATCAGTCCAGGCAAGAACGGTTTCTTGCCCAAATGGCTATTTTTGCCAAGGTGAATATAAACTCCATATGGAGTGTTTTTGATGCCCATCCTCCTCTCTGAAGTAAATTGGTGCTGCCAGGAGCAGACATGTCTCATTGTCTAGAAATTCTAAATTTCTAAAACATTTTAAATGCCATATTCTGTAGGTCTTTGAAGTGTTTGAAGATTACCTGTCTATCTGAAATATCTCTATGTATACCCAGAAAACTTAACATGACTATAAGTTTGACTATCATAGAAGACTAATTGATCTGTATTTCTTAATTATCCATTACAATCTAAATGAGTTATATAAACATAATACCTCATACAAAGTAATATATATATATATATATACAGTATAACAAAATTAAGTTTAAACTTGTAAATAAATCAATAAACTAAAATCTATACCAATGTAAAACATTTCAAACAACTTGTTGCTCTTTGAAAGTAGGTTCATTAATCTATCCTTTCATCCTGTCATATCTAAACTATCCCCTTTTCTTCTTTAGAAAGAGATTGCATTTATAATCAACCTGTTTTAAATAAAAATATTGGTTTTTCTCTCTGTCCCACACCAGAGGGCTCTTCTGATATGGAGCAAAAGAATCTCTCAACCTTTTCTTTTAGCAATATGCCTGGGTTTAGAGAAAGGGTGAGCCAATTCCATCTCCAAAGCCAGCTTGTTATATCTGGGAATTTGGGTGTAGCTTGTCTTACTACTTCCTGCTGGAGGGGGGGTGCTGTATCTTATGGGAACACAAAGAAAATTTTAGAATTATGGAGTAGTCCGTGAGGGTGTATCATCTGAGCCAGTTGCCTTGAAACCATTCTGGATGTTGGATCATCTGGGCCATAGTGTCATCAGAGACCTTTCAGGCAGTCTTGGCTGGTCAAACCTGTTGTATCTTAATCTGGAACAAATCCATAGCTTCTGGCTTTCTGTGGAAACAAAAGCAGAACCTCCTTTCCCAAAGCAACCTATCCTTACATTCAAATTTTGAAGTCAAGGTATCTTTAAAATATACATATTGGTTTAACTCAACAGCTTTTTTTTCAACAGCTTTTATAATCAAATGTTTTTCTGCAGTTAAAAATCCCAAAGACAACACAATCAGTGTTTTATTTATTAACCAATCAGAGCAACACATTTAACATACAGAACATCCCCCAGCAGATGTATAATATGCTCTATCAGAAATACATTTCAATATCTCATTAAATATGTTTAATAAAATATTAATCTTCGATATCTTAATATCGTAAATACGTTTTTAAGTTTTATTTACATGTATGCATGCATGTTTTCAGCCCCTGCTCCATTGCTTTGAAACATGCATATGATTCCTCCAGTCAGTGTCCTGGAGTTTCTACTTGAGAACAGGCATGCTTATAGGTGTGAGAATCAAAGGTGTCAGTAATCTGACTTATTAAATAGACAGGAAGAAATGGTGGTTAGTAAGTGATAGATGCCTCTATTACAGACCCACAGTTCCAACTTAAAGAGAGAAGCTTGTCATTTTCCACCCACCACCCACACCCACAATAACCCTTATTTCTGTTCTAAATCCTTGAGTGGGAGGCCTTTGTCTTCCTGAAAATATAAAGACCAGGGTGTGAGTCCATTGGACAGAGCAATCCCAGCACACAAGGTAAAACCCATTCAGGGTTCTCTCTGTGAGTGTGCAAAGCAACACACACACACACACACACACACACACCATACAATCACACACACTTTTCGTGATCATTGACTTAAACCCACAGTCTGATTCCTTCAGCAAAGATTTCAGATGCTGCCAGCAGGTGGCAGGAATGGTCAGCATCAGAAGGCTGAAGCTCCTCCAGGGAGGAAAATCTCAGGATTCTGGAAAGAGCCAGAAAGAAAATGCTGTTGTGTGGACAAACAACTAAGGTTTAGAACGATATGGTCTGTGGAGTGTCACACACAGTTACAAATAAAAACCCCAAAGTCCAGGGGAGAGTTAGTGTACTGAGGGAATGCTCTGTCCTTGGTCTTAGGGTTAGGGTTCAGGACCATGTTGGAGTTTCCCCTTAATCCTCTTCTTACTGCATCTCTAAATTAGGAACCTGATTTTATTCATACATGTAATTCAGGATCCTGGAACCTGTTATTTTCAACTTAAATGTAAAGGAACATGTAAGAATCCATGGATGCAGAATAGTGAAGAGTGCCCAGATGGTGGCCACTGCTCTGTCCTCTTCCCGTTCTTTGTATGCATGCGTTTCATTCCCTCCCGTACCAGTACCGGGAATTCCTGAGGGCCCCACCAGAGGTGCCATGAGTTACAGGCAGATTGGGTTACCCTCTTGGAGTCTTAGTCTCCTTACAAGAATTTAAAGATGGGAGTGGTAGCACACACCTTTGATCTGGGCACTCAAGAGACAGAGGCAGAAGGATCTCTGTGAGTTCAAGGTCAGCCTGGTCTACATAGCAAGTTCCAGGCCAGCCAGGGCCACAAAGTGAGAACAAATCTAAAAAAAATAAAAATAAAAATAAACAAAGGAGGAGGAAGGAAGGAAGGAAGACTATTTAAGAACAGACACACAAGGACAGGTGGTTTGTTTTTTTTAAGATTTATGTATTTAGTATACAGAAGAGGGAGCCAGATCTCATTATAGATGGTTGTGAGCCACGATGTGGTTGCTGGGAATTGAACTCAGGACCTCCGGAAGAACAGTCAGTACTCTTAACCTCTGATCCATCTCTCCAGCCCAAGGACAGTTTTATTAGAGTTTAAAATTGAAGCCCCAGGACATGGAGCTTCTACCCAGAAGAGAGAAAGAAGAGGCCATGCCAGCTGAGTTAAACAGGCATGGAGGTGAGCAACATATGAACAAGCAGCCATGCTGCAGAGAAGGAAACTTTAGAGAAATTGTGGCCAGAAAAGAGATGGAAAGAAAAGGGAAGAGTTTGCTTCTCAGAACTACTCCAATTTAAGAAGCTTCAGAGTTGGAGCTCATGCACATGTCCACACTAGGGCCAGGAATTCTGGGAAGGAAAAGTGCATTATCTTTGTAAAGGGATCATCATTTCTCCTATCCATTGAGCATGGCTTGAAGATGAATCTGCCTTCCTGAGGGGTGGTCCCTCAGCTAGGTGATTCGCTTGCCCTGCTGAAACGTTAGGTTCCCCCACCCAAGTCCCCTGGTACTGACTCTGCAGTCAGAGCCAAAGGTGGGAAGCTGTCTGTCCTTCCTCAGAGTGTGCAGCATGTGGATCTTTCCCATCGGAGCAAAATAAAGCAAAACTCATCTGTTTTCTTATGAGCCCACAATTCCCTGGCAGTTCCCTGAATTGGGTGCCTCATCTGAACCCTGAAGCTGGCCTCCTGCCACTTCTCACAGTCCTTCCTGGAATCTTCACTGAAGGACACTTGTGTTTGGCCTCTGACTCCTTATCTTTTCACTCTGCTTTTTCCCAGGATGAAGACTTCAAAGAGCAGGACACACCAGGAAACAGCACAGTCAGGAGCAGAGTTGTGCCCAGTGGGGAACAAGGAAACACCAAGCAGGTAGGACAGGTGTGGAGGATGGTTAAGGAACTGTTGCTATGGTGATCCTCTGCTGCCTGTGAAGGACGTGGGGTTAGTGTGTCTAAGGCAGAGTCGCTAGGAACCACACATGCCTCAACAACGAGCTTTTACAGACAGCCTCAGAGTTCCCCAAAAGGGAAACCAGCCCAAGGCCAAAAGCCCAGTCGTAGGCCAGCATGGATGCCCATCCTTGTAGCCCCAGCAGAGGCAGGAGCAGGGCCAGCCTAGGGTGAGATCTCCTGACAAAAAGAGAAAAGCACCTGAATGTTAAGGCGATTGAGATGCCCTCCCTCAGTTCCACTGAGCCCGAGAGTCCCTTACTGGACTTCAGCTTACACAGCCTTTGTTTATTGTTTTCATTTTATTATTGTTGTTTTTTTTTTGGGGGGGGGTCTCAAGTGACCCAAGCTAGCTTCAAGCTCAATATGCCACAGAAGGTGACCTTGAACTCCTTATCCTCTGGCTTCAGCATCCCAAGTGTGGGATGACAGGCATGGGCACCACATCTGGCAAGGAACTCTGTGCTACTAGATTTAGGTATAATTTCTTCAGTTGCTGGGGAAAAAAAGTGAGTAGTTACTCATGTAGATCACCCATTGGGAAAAATAGTCCTGAGTACCAAAAACTGGGAAAAACATTGCAGCAAAACTGGAAGATAAAAGTTGTCATTTTATCCAAGGGGAGAGTCTTGGTATGTCTTGGAACGTAGCCTGTGTTTACACAAACAGACTCTTGTGCATGTGGATACTGGGATCACACTGTCCATCTTACTTACCACTTATCTCATTTCCTACATTGTTAGTGTCACTAAGTGTCCTCCAGCAAACAAGACAGTCCACATGGAAACCCCCACACAGATGCTTACAGCAGCTTTTATTCATAATTGGCAAACCTTGGAAGCAGCCCAGATACCCGTCAGTAAAACTGATAAACAGTGGTTTGTCCAAATAATGCAATATTTTTCAGCACTAGAAACAAATGATGAAGGGCTGTCCATGCATATCGCAGAGTGAGAGAAGCCAGATTACAATGGGGACACCCCACACTACCCCAGTGGCATCATCCTGGTAAAGGAGAAAACCACAGAGGAGTGAAGAGATATTGGTTTCCAGGGCTTAGGGAGAATGTGGAGGTGAGCAGCAGGAATTTTAGGCCACTAAAACCATCCTGTATACTACAACAGAAAAGATCCACTGTTATCCATTTATCCATAGATTGAGTGCTCCAGAAATGAGCTGGGGTTCTCTACAGGAATAAAACTTACAAAATGAATATATATGGTGTGTGTGTGTGTGTGTGTGTGTGTGTGTGTGTGTGTGTGTGTGTAAATGTGTGTGTGTGTATGGGGGGTGGAATTTTATTAGAGTGGCTCACAGGCTGTGGTCCAGCTAGTCCAACAATGGCTAACAATGGAAGGTCCCAGAATCCAGTAGGTGTTTAGTCCATGAGGTTGGATGTCTCGGCTGGTCTCCAGTATACACTGGAATCATGAAGAAGTAGGCTCTAATGCCAGTGAAGGAACAGTCTTGCCAGAGAGAGTAAGAGCAAGCAAGCAAAGACCAAGCTTCCTTCTCCCATGTCCTTTACAAAGGCTGCCAGCAGAAGATATGGTCAGATTGGAGGTGGATCTTCTCACCTCAAAAGATGCAGATTAAAAGTGGGTCTTCCCACTTGAAATGACTTAATTAAGGGAAAACCCTCACAGATGTACCCTGCCACTTGAGTTTCCAGATGTAGCCAATTGACAAATTATAATAGCCATGACAACGCTGAGGTAAACTATGGGACTGGTGTGGCCATCAATGTAGTAGGCTCATCTGTGGTAACAAATGGACCTCTCTGGTGCAGGTTGTTGGCAGGGGAAAGGACCATGTGGGGATCTATGGGAAGTCTCCATATTTACAGCTTACTTCTGCTGTGAACCTGCAATTGCTCTAAAAAGTCTATTTTTTGTTGTTGTTGTTTCACACAAGAACAGGGCAAAACTCCCATATTTCATAAAGCAGGAATGCACAGGCTGAGTAGCAGCTGGTTTGGTGAAGTCAAAGGAAGCCATTTGGTAGGTCTGCACACATTGGTGCACACATCTGTGCACACAGTGGACCGACCCATCAGGGAGCGGGTGAAAGCAGATGGTGGCAGGAAGAAACACACAAATTCCAGCAGTGACGGAGAAGTGGGAGATAACCCATGATGATGGAAGTTCAGGATAGATTTGAACCCGTAATGATGGAGGTTCAGGATAGATTTGAACCCGTAATGATGGAGGTTCAGGATAGATTTGAACCCGTGATGATGGAGGTTCAGGATAGATTGGAACCCATGATGATGGAGGTTCAGGATAGATTTGCTGTCCATGGTAAATTAAACAGAAGCATCCTATAGGTGGCAGGTAGCTTGGGACACATTGACAACAGAGCATCACAACCATTTAAATCAAATATTTACTAAAGTATTGGCCAAGTTAGATGTCAGGTAGGAATAAATGGATAAGGGACTGGAGAGATGGCTCAACAGTTAGGAGAACTGGGTGCTCTGCTGAGGACCTGGTTGCCACTTCCAGCAGCCACATGGCAGCTCACAATCATCTGTAACTGTGGCTCCATAGGATCCGACACCCCTTTCTCTTTTTTCTCTTTCCCCCCCTTTTTAAAATTATATTTGTTTTAATTTTACACATCAGCCATGGGTTCCCCTGTCCTCCCCCCTCCCATCCCCATCCTGCTTTCCCCCCCAGCCCCTCCCCTCCATTCCCATCTCCTCCAGGGCGAAGACTCCCCTGGGGATTCATTTAAGTCTGGTAGATTCAGTACAGGCAGGTCCAGTCCCCTCCTTCCAGGCTGAGCAAAGTGTCCCTGTGTAAGCCCCAGGTTCCAAACAGCCAGCTCCTGCACTAAGGACAGGTCCCGGTCCCACAGCCTGGGTGCCTCCCAAACAGTTCAAGCTATTCAATTGTCTCAATTATCCAGAGGGCCTGATCCAGCTGGGGGCTCCACAGCCTTTGGTTCATAATTCATGTGCTTCCATTCGTCTGGCCTTTCGTCCCTGTGCTTATTCCAATCCTGGTCTCAACAATTCACGCTCTCACAGTCCTTCATCCTTCTCGACAACTGGACACACGGAGCTCCACCTGGGGTCTGGCTGAGGATCTCTGCATCCACTTCCATCAGTCACTGGATGAGAGTTCCAGCCCGACCTTCAGAGTGTTTGGCCATGTGATCACCAGACTAGGTCAGATCAGGCTTTCTCTCGACCACTGCCAGCAGTCTACAGAGGATGCATCACTGTGGACCTCAGGGGACCTCTCCAGCACTCTGCCCACTCCTGTTCTCATGTGGTCCTCATCCATCATGGTCTACCATTCCTTGTTCTCCCTTTCTGTTCCTGATCCAGCTGGGATCTTCTGATCCTCCAAGCCTCCCTTCCTTCAAACCTTGCCCTTCATTTCTCCCACTGTCGTCCAGGTTGGTCATGTAGATCTCATCCATTTCTCTGTCATTGGGTGATCCCTGTGTCTTTCCTAGGGTCCCGTTTTCTAGGTAGCCTCCCTGGAGTTGTGTAGCAGTCTAGTCATCTTTGTTTTATTTTATTTATTTATTTATTTTTGGTTTTTTGAGCCTCTGTGTAGCTTTGGTGCCTGTCCTAGATCTCTCTCTGTAGACCAGGCTATCCTCAAACTCAGAGATCCACCTAGCTCTGCCTCCAGAGTGCTGGGATTAAAGGCGTGTGTCACCGCCCAGCTCCGACGCCCTCTTTTGGCCTCTGGGGGCACTGCATGTTTGTGGTGCATACACTTATGGGCAGAACATTGATACACATAAAACAAAAACAAGTAAGTCTGTTTTTAAAAGAAGACATAAATGGCGGACTGTAGCATCTGGAAGTTGGTTGGACTCAGCCTCTCTTCCTGTGGCCCATGCCTTCCTAGTTCTTGAGGACCACTCCAGAAACAAAGCTGACAGGAGGCAGAAGTGGGAGAGTCCTCTACGTGCTGTGTGACCTTTGGTGTCTTTCTGGGTCGGAAGTGATCTGTCTCTGTGTTTGAAGAGCAGAGGTTAAAAGGCCACTCTGCGAGCAGCAGTGAGCAGAAGCTCTGGCATCACACCTGCCAGTGCGTGTCTAGAGCCAATCCGCACCTGAACGCTCCCCGGCACCTGAAGAATTATTGTGAGATGGACAGAGGGAGCTATTCTGGGGAAAGGATAGGTCATGGGTATTTGGGAGAAAGGTCAGACTGTTCCCAGAAAAACTATTCACAAAAAGCGGCTCAGGTGCCTGTTACACTTAAGTCATTAGGACAAGGGCAATACCTTTGTGAGTCCAGAGGGAAGTCTCAGCTCTTGAAGGAGGAGGCAGGTGCTCATATCTGCAAGCCAATCCTTGTTTGGTCTCAGTACTCTGAAAATGAGCTGGTTCAATGTAAAGGGAGAATTACACAGCCTTTGTTGTTAACTTCCTTTGGCCCTTCCCCAAACCAGAGCTGGTGTCTGGTGTCGAATGATTACAGAAGAAATGAGAACAAAATCAGAAATGCAAACATGTTCGCTTTTTTTGTTTTGTTTTGTTTTGTTTTGTTTTTTTTGAGACAGCGTTTCTCTGTGTAGTGTAGTAGGAATCTTAAAAGTTCTTATTAATGAAACCAAACCCGAGGCCAGTTATTGGGGTGATTGCTAGAAGATCAGAGAAGCAGAACAAGCCATGACTATCTCACCTTGCTAGTTCCTCAGGTGATCCTTTTTCCTCAGGCTGGAAGCTTCTGAATCCTCATCCCAATGGCTCTCAGCTGAACTGTGCTCGAAAGCCTGAATGCTTAACCAGCCGAATGCTTTACTCACTACATGCTTTTTCTCCCCTAATTCCTGGTCCTCACGCCTTATATACTTTTCTCTTCCTGCCTCCACTCCCTGGGATTAAAGGTTGGGTTTCTGGGATAAAAGGTGTGGATCACCATGCTTAGCTGTTTCTAAAGTGGCCTTGACCTCAGAGATCCAGCTAGCTCTGCCTCCCAAGTGCTGGGATTAAAGGCATGCACCACCACCGCCCAACTTCTGCTATAGTTTACTCTTCCCATTTTCTAGCCACCAATTTTGGCTTTGTTCTAGTGGCTGTCTGTTCTCTGCCCCCAGATATGTTTATTTCAGGGAACACACAATATTTTGGGGAACACAATACCACCACAGTGTAGCTTTGCGCCTTTCCTGGAACTCACTTGGTAGCCCAGGCTGGCCTCAAACTCTCAGAGATCCTCCTGGCTCTGCTCCCGAGTGCTGGGATTAAAGGCGTGCACCACCACCGTCCGGCCACATGTTCGCTTTTAAAAATTGAAAAAGGTGGTGATAGGGGGTTACCAGAGGCTCCTCTGGAAGGAAAGAGGAATAAGTGTGATCCTGAATTTCTGGTGACTGAAAAAGAAAAAATGTCCATGCAGTAGATAAGAGGAGCCATTTCCTGTATAATAATTTTAAAAGGATTGTTGAACATTCTTTGCTTGAATGCTGAGCAAAGGAGTCCTGAGTCCGTGGTGCCCAGATACTCATTATTCTCTCTCTCCAATGCTTGATCTCCAGGATGACAGGCAGATCACGATTGAGCAAGAGTCTGTAGGAAACCGAGATGACCTGGAGGATGATGACCAGGATGAGCATCAAAAAGGGTACCGTTCTTAAACCAGGGACATTGCCACATCTACCCACTATGTGTTTTATTCTATGTTTTGTCATTTTGTTTTATTCTCTTATAAATTAAATTTTAGTATGCTTCATAAGAAATTGTCACCACCTCGAGCCTCACCCATCCGCACCACTTGGAAAAAATTAATGGCCTTTGGGGGTGATAGATGTGGTCAGTTTGAAAAGATGTTGCCCTAGGAACCAGTATTTATTTTCACATTCACCCAGGACAGTCTTCTCATTAAAGGTATAAATTTCTAACCAATGGCTCCAATCCCTAGATAAAGAGTCAATTCATCTTCTCCATATCAATCAATAATAATTGATTTCTCAAAGCCTACATTAAATCTCAGGGAACTAGTCCAGGGCAATGGCTCAGTGGTAAAGGCACCTGCTGCCAAGCCTGGTGCCCTGGCTGCAGCCCTCAGGACCTACCTGCTGGAAAGAGAGAACAAATTGCTGAGCATTGTCCGATTTCCCCATTTGTTCTGTGGCACACATGTGCCCAAATACACACATAAAACAAAGAAATATAATGACAAAAATTAAACTGTTGCCTTTTTTATCTTGTAGCCTTGAATTAGTTCAAGTTTTTATAATCTCCTAAAACAGGAGAGACATCCAGTGTGACCTTGAATTTGCCCTTACCATCCTCTTGCCTGCTGTCAGATGCTAGGGTTATGGGTGTGAACCATCACACCTGATTGAGGCAGTATTATTATCTTGATTTTTGGGTTCTCATAATGAAGCTTGAAGACGTGACCTACCCAAGGTCAGTTCACTTGAGAGCAAACAGTCCAGAACTTCAGGCAGATACTGCGTCATAATACATGGGTCCATTTTCTAAATTCCTATGTAAAATTTTGTTTAAATTGCTATATCTCTAAAGAACTTTTAAAAGATTTCTCTATTTTTTAGTGTATGTGTGTTTTACCTGCATGTATGTCTATGTACCATGTATGTACCTGGTGCCAGTGGAGGCCAGAAGAGGCCATTGGATCCCCTGGAGCTGGTACTATAGATGGTTGTGAGGCACTATGTGGGTGCCAGGAACCCCTGGTCCTCCTCAGGATTAGTGTGCACTCCTTACCACCGCGCATCCCCAGCTCCAGAAGAACTGTTATTCTTATGCCTCAGAATAATGTGTCTCACACCACTTAGAATATAGGCTGAGAGATCTTGATATATGTACACTGTCAAGGACATTTGTCAAGTTTCATCCTTCATTTACTTCATGAGGCTCTGATCCAGTGGGCTGCAAAATTCTCTTGAGGAGTCACATATCCTTGGGTTTCACCAATGTTCACGGCACTGAAGCAATCACCGGTGGGTTGAGAATTTCTTCCTAGATGGCCAAATGAAGCCAGTGTCTACGCCAGTGACTTTGCTTCACAGGGTCAATGGCTGCAATGAATTACACACATTCTTTGCTTTTAAAAGATCTGGTAAAGTCAATGAGCAGCAGACAGAGAGTCTATTAAAAGTGGCTCTTTACTATTGCTACTTTAAAAACACTATCTCCTCCACTGGGGGGTAGTGCATTATTGGCTTTTCCTGAACTAGACCCTGACACTTCAATTCACCTAACATCTTCTAGAGTAGTATTTCAGAATCTCAGTACACGTTTTCACCTACACTCCTAACCATGAATATTTCCCACAGTGATATGTCATTGTGTGTCTTCTAGTCAGAAGTCCTGTCCTTCCCGTGGTTTATTGGTTATATACCTGGTGGTATATAATGGTTATCCATCCCCATTCTATTCTCTCCCTCATTCAATCGTTAATCCACGTTATGGCTAGTGTCCGTCAAAGATGAATGTTCCATTTCTGCTTTGAGACATGGCTTCAGAAACCTGTTTGTGTTGCTTACGAAGCCTAGCCCAGGCTTCAAACGCCAGATATCTTGTGTTTGGGTGTTTACTCTGTGGGCCTTTTGCTTTTATGTTGCAGGTGTTTGGAAAGAAAGTATGATATCATTTGTGAGATTTGTAGAAAGCACAGAATCATTCTTCGGCGCATCATTGGGGGCATTTTATTGACTGGTAAATACCAAAGAGCCATGGGAATGATGTTGTCTTTTCTTGGGATCTTTTTTTTCCCCCTTGGGATCTTTTAAGTGTTAGCTTTCTGTGTAAAGAAAGAAATTGCTCCTTCTTCTGGACCTCACAGACTTACCCAGAGAAGTGGAGAGGTGGATCCACAAGCCCCAGGAGGGAGCGCCTACACAGATCGCTTGCCTACCTTGTTCGTGAAGCCGCACAGAAGTTCTGTTTTTGAGTCTCCTACTGTCTTACTCCATTTTCTGTTGCTGTAATTGAACACTGAGGGCTCAATCACAGAGGTTCTTCAGAACACAGTCTGGGACTACCGTGCCAGCATTTGTGAGGGCCTTCTACTCCATTATACCATGGAGGGGGCTTTGCAGCATGGGACAACACGTATTGACCCATGTCTCTCTTTCTCTTTTTATAAAGCTACTAGTAACATCATGGAGGCTCCGCCCTTAGGGTCCATCCAATCCCAATTACCTCCTCAAACCCCCACCTCTGCTACTATATGAATGTGGGGATCAAGTTTCCAACACACAGACTTCCAGGGGATACATTCAAACCATAGGACTGCCTCACTCCTAGGATTTACAGAGCCCTTGTTATTGGGACATGTTTTTTGAGGAAGTGCATTGGCTGATGAAATCCAGAATACCTGGGCAACTGACAGGCTTTGCAATGAACACCAGGTTAAACAAGAACAAAAAGTTATTGTAGGAGTGAATTCAAAGTAAGACCCAGGGCATTCTGGTCCACACTTTATCCTACATGCACATGAGAATGTATCCTGATTTTTGTCTTCCCAAAACAAAGTCTTCAAAGCTCATTGTAAAAAAACATTGTCTATAAAATGTGAACCTTCACACTATGCCCATACAAATTTGTAAAGAATGCTATACCTTCAAAGCCAAGAGTTGTGTTGGTGTTCAAACAGATGGACCAGGAATAGCAAGGGTTAGCCATCTTCCCTCTAGCAGGGCAGAGAGTCTTTTAGGTCTGGTCATATTGGACCTTCAACCACAGATAATATGTAAGTAGAAAGGCAAAGCTGTGGAGCAATACTATTTGATTGGAGGGTACACACAGCAAATGCCACTGACCTTGACACCTCTCTAGTAGCAAGTCAGACTTAACCTGTGGGCCATTGTTTGCTGACTATTTAGGATAAGAACTTTATTTTATTTTTTTGAGGCAAGGCCTCACTGTATAACCCTTGGAGTCCTGGAACTTACTATGTAGACCAGGCTGGCCTTGCACTCAGAGAGATCCACCTATGTCTGTCTCCCAAGTGCTGGGATTAAAGGTGTTCACTACCACACCTGGTATTCTTATACTTGAACCTGTTCTTTAAATGCAGCAGTAGTGACTAAGTGTTGGGATTCAAAAACTGAGAAGGTGCTGTAAGAGGAAAACAAAAACAGCATCCTTTCTCCAGCATGGTGAAATCTTAGGGACTTGCTTGAAAGAAAAGCAAAGGGCTCAGCTAAAAAGTCTGTATCCACACTAAAGCACCTCTGTATTCAACAGATACTTAAGCCTCCCCTTGCCTGAAGCAGGCCCAGGCTGGAAGCCTAGGACCACTGGTTTGTAACACTAACCGTCTGGATTTGCCTCCTGGACAGGTTTCCTGGCTTTGTTGATTGCAGCCTGTGTACTGAACTTCCACAGAGCCCTTCCTCTTTTTGTGATCACCATGGTTACCATCTTCTTTGTTATCTGGGATCACTTGATGGCCAAATATGAGCAGCGAATTGAAGAGTTCTTGTCTCCAGGCAGAAGGCTTCTCGACAGACATTGGTTCTGGTTGAAATGGTAAATGCCCCTTTTTCTCCTACTGCAGTGGAGGTGTGTTGGCTCTCTCCAGCACTCTTCCAAAAATGTGTTCTAAAATTCCATCCTCGTTTATGGGATATTGATGCTAGAAATAACTGATGCTAGGCAATCAGTTATAGTGCCTCCATTTGACCAGCAAGAAATGAAGACCAGGCTGAGATAATGGATTCATGGGGGAGTTATTCAAGTGTGCCACCAAGCCCCTTGGTTCAATGGTAAATGTCCAAAAACAATCTGCTCATCTTTATGTCTATATTAGAGAGACACCTAAATATCTACATATTAAGAATTAGCCAAGAACATGGGACAATGCAATGTTCTAGTCACACAGAAATGGTGTGAGCTTTCTTTCCACCCTGTCAGTAGGATGAGATCACGATCAATCAGTAATGTCTGTCTTGCCCCAGGTCAGAGAACAGCTGCACAATGCCATCTGGTTTCAGTGCTGACTTTCAGATTGGTTTATAAGTACAAAACAGTAAAGACTGATGACAATGTGGGCTTGCATTTTTTCTAACCTTTTCCCTTTTATATAGTTAGCATATCTTGCTAAATTCTTTTACAAAATAGAAATCATGGATTAGATTCGATCTTGAATATGCTTTATTTCACTTATTTATTATTATTATTATTATTATTATTAGTTTATTTATCCATAATTTTCAAACAAGAAATGAAGACCAAGATAAGATGATAACTCGGGGTTTTGTTTGGGGTTTCTTGTGTGTGTGTGTGTGTGTGTGTGTTTTCAATGCACAATGAACATACACATTATTTTTATATATTAAGTTGGACCAACTGGTATCCCATTATTTGCATTTATTTATTGACTACTGAATTCAATAATTTTTAGATTAGGTTTTCAATTCCTCTGATTTCTTTCTATGTCTTTCGCTCCTTAAAAACTAGATCTTGCTGGGCAGTGTTGGCACACATCTATAATCCCAGCAGAGGGAGGCAGATCTCTGAGTTCAAGGCCAGCCTGATCTACAAAGTGAGTTCCAGGATAGTCAGGTCTACACAGGGAAACCTGTATCAAAAAAAAAAAAAACAAACCTAGATTTCTAAAAACCCGCTTGATGCTGAAGATCTAGCACACAAGTTTCTGTGTCAGCTATGTACTAAAATTATGACTTTTTCTTCCCTCATCCCATTTTATTTAGTGGGAAATAGATATCTATCTTCTATGTTGTACAAAAATGTAAAGATTTCAGTTTGAGATGTTCCTTCTATCCCTGGTTAGAGAAAACTCAGACAAATGCCCTATCTTTTCTTTCTCCCCATGTCCTGATTCTAGGCTTGCCCCATAGCCAGTACCAAGATGAGGACATGGATAGCTCTGACTTGGGGAGGGGCTTTCTGCTCTAGTAATGGGGCTGGCTCCTTGGAACCTAAAGGAATCCACATCCTACAATGACCCCGAGGGCTTTTCTTTGACTTTTCACCATGGGATCTCCTCTCCTTAGAGACGGCCCTATTGGACAGTTCACAGGACTGGTTCTCTCTCTCCTTAGAGGTGGCCCTATTGGGTACTGGGCAGTTCACAGGACTGATTCTCTTCATTGAGAACTGCGTGGGCCACCCTGGACACTTCACCCTCCTTTATCTAGTTCTTCAGGATAGTGCACTCACCACATACTCCTCATTGCCTTCAGAGCCTTGAGTTACCTGTCATGTCACCAGACTCTCATGAGGGAAGACAGGACACACAGTCTGATTCAGCTCTGCTGAGGTCCCCCAAATACAGAAAACATGTTCTCTCATGAAGGGAGGAAGGCAACACCCATCCCAAAAAGGACAGAGAGAGACTAACATGTCTCTCAAAGACCTTTAAACAGAGACCAGACACTCCTGTACAAACAGCCATTCTCCTCTCTGATGCTCATGTGCTTATCTTTGAACTTGTAGCCTGTGCTAGAAGGTAAGAGGGATGTATGTGACTGTAGCCACAGCTGACTGAAAGCACAGCTTCCGGTCGTGGAGTGTGTTGTCATTTGTTAGTATAAGCCTCACCGTGTTACTCAAGTTGTCACAGTAAAGGACAGCAGCTCCTTCCTTCCATTCTCACAGGGTGATGTGGAGCTCATTGATCCTGGTGGTTATTTTCTGGCTGATCCTTGACACTGCCAAATTGGGCAAACAGAATCTGGTATCCTTTGGTGGACTCATAATGTACATTATGCTGTTGTTTCTGTTTTCCAAGCATCCAACCAGAGTAAGTACAAACTGGTCGTGGGCAGAGGGGATGCATGGGACTCCAAAATAATGAAGGGAAAGAATCTAACTATGCAAACTTTCTCCCCCCCATGTGAGTCCTTACGGTGGCAAGGGTGCTTGTCTGACTGTTTCATTTCTAGTAACTTCCAGTCACACAAGTAAAATGCCCTTCATGTCCACTCAGGTCCCTTTACCGTCAAACCCCAGGAAGACTCATCCTCTCTGACCTTTATACTCATTCCTATACTTTTTAGTTTTGAGATGGGAACTTATATATCCCAAGCTAGCCTCAAACTCTCTCCAGGATGACCTTGAACTTCTGATCCTTCTGCTTCCTCAGTATTGGAATTCAAAGCAAGTGCCCTAATGCCTAGTTTATAGGGGACTGAGGATTGACTATAAGGCTTTGCACATGCTAACTAAGTCCTCCACCAACTGAGCTATTGGTTTTCTCTAGCCTTCAATCCTGTATTTTATGAAAATTCTGTTTATGATTTGGGCTTTTTTATTCTCAAAATTTGTCCTGATACACTCTTCCCTTGTATCCAATTCTCACCCTCTTCATATGTATACACACACACACACACACACACACACACACACACATAAAATCAGCCTTCAGTCCATGAAATGGGTATGAATCTGGGACCAAAATCTTTCACCTGCAAATCACTATGACAAGCTGTAGAAGTCCTTTCTGGCTAAAAGGATGGACCCACAGAAAAAGCATTAATCAGAGACCAAATTGACCTAATACAAGGAAAATTATTTGCCCTGCTCAGATGAATATCTCCATTCTCTGTGCCATCAATCCCAAGTTTTTAGGTCACTCGTTCCTGCTACGAGATAAACGTAGATGATAGTCCATTCCTCTGTCATCATAGGTCTGCATTAGAGGTCATTGCTTCCTTTATTATGGAACAAGAGTCCCTCACCCGGGCCAAATTTCATCTAATTCACTTATAAATTGTCAGATAAACAAGCTTTGAACACAGAAAAATCAATTTCTACCTTTCCATTTTCCAAATGGAGAAATAATTGTACATGTAACATTTACAATTTGACCAGGTGTCTCAGAGACAATTCTCTGTGCCCAAGTCATTTATCAGGACTTCATTATTACATACAATATGAGTGGATACAGCCCTGATATATATTACAGAATGTCTCTATCTAAAAGTTCTCTGAGGTCTCTCTTTGTAGTGAGTGGTGGGTGAATGCAAACTTGTAGCTGACTATGGTGCTAAGAATGAGTGATGGCTGAGTGCCCAGCTCTAAATAAGACCTTTTTTAACATCCCCTCTGAGGCTCAGAAAACACTGCGGAAGAGGGTGCAAGAAGAATGGAGGATCCAGAGAAAGATAAGGGCTTTGAAATGCCATCCTAGGCACAACACAACCATTGCATTGAGTTTACTTGTGTGGGGCCTGTCTTACTTTCATTTCTTGTTGCTTTGACAAATACCCCAACAAAATCAACTTCAGAAAGAAAAAGTTTATTTTGTTCACAATTCCAGGTTATAGTCCATCACTGTGAGAAAATTAATGTGGCAGGAACATAAAGCAGCTAGTTATATTATTCACAGTCAAGAGCGGAGAGCAATAAATCAATGCGTTCATGCCTGAGCTCAGCTCCTGTCCCCACCCTTACATATTTCAGAAGAGACTGTGTAGGAAATGGTGCCACCCACAGTAGGCAAATCTTCCCATTTCAATTAATATAATAGAGATAATCCCTAATAAATATGGCCATAGGTCAACCTGATCGAGACAATCCTTCATTGAGACTCTTCCCAGATAGTTCTATATGTGTCAAATTTATGATTAAAACCATCAGTCCCATTATTATAGGCTATTGATAAATTCTAGGAGAGGTGAGGTCACTGTCTTCAGTTGTGCACCCATTGCTGAACCCCCCAGACTCAATGGATAGCTTCAAATCCACAGTCACACAGACAACCCTGTTTAAACCGAGTGAGTTATGAAACAAAGCAAATAGGAATGTGAGAAAGAGCTTTGTAAAGATGAGCAGGATAGACAGGGCTGGGAGGGGACAGGCAAGGCTAGGAGTGAGAGTAATCAGTGTGATTGCATCCATGTATGAAATTGTCAAAGAGCAAATTTAATCAATTGGAAAACAATTCTCTGCTCCTGGCTGCTTGGCCTCCCCAGCCATGTGTCACACATGAGGGTGTTCCTAAGGGAACAGTGGCCTCTTGGACATCTAACTTCCTAATAAGAACTACAACCAAAAGGTGTCTGCTGCCATTTCTGAAAGCTTAGTCTCTTCATGCCCAGTGTTGCATTGTTCATGTCAGCCTCATCACAATGTTGAAGTTAGCATGATATTTAACCGTCTCCATCTTTCTCCACAGGTTTACTGGAGGCCTGTTATCTGGGGAATTGGATTACAGTTTCTTCTTGGGCTCTTAATTCTAAGGACTAAGCCTGGATTTATTGCTTTTGATTTCCTGGGAAAACAAGTTCAGGTGAGCAGTTCAAAAGAGAGCTGAATGATCTGGAACAGGAGGTCAGGAGTTCAAAACCAGCCTTTGCTACAAGGCAAGTGAGAAACCAACCTGAGCCTCATGAGACCTTGTCAAAAAAAAAAAAAAAAAAAAGAATTTGTACTTGTACTTTTAATGTTCAGATGTAGCCCTCAGGACATATTTTAAGTAGGTAATTTATCTGTAATATTGTACCCTAATTATAATTCCACAGCCAAGTTAGGCTTGCTGCTTATGTCAAATATGTTCACCTATGTAGTTAATTAAGCCTGCTGCTGCCCCTACCTGTGTCATCCATGGCCATACCCTTATCCCTATTGCCCCAGCATCCTGAACAAGGGGTGCCAACCTTCTGAGACAGTTCCCCAAACAGAGAAAGAGCCTTTCTCTGCATCTAGTGGTAACTAGAGTCACCCTCGTTCAGCACCCTTGGCTTTTTGGAGCTGATGACCACAGTCCATGCAAGTCAGACTAAGTGTCAGAAATTGCAGGAAGTCTACATGCAGGGATGATTCCAAAGAAGGAATTCATAGCACTCACTAGAGGATCAGTGCTGAGAATATTAACTTCCTAAGTCTGCTTAATGAGTGTGCTGGCCCAGCCATCCTCTGCAGGGCCTCAGGTTCGTCTGTGGCTCGTAGTACTGGTTCATGGTTTGTAATGACTTCTCTCTCTTGGACTCAGACTTTCCTGGGGTACACTGATACTGGAGCTATGTTTGTCTTCGGTGAGAAGTATACAGACCACTTCTTCGCATTTAAGGTAACTCCAGACACCTTTTCTCTGCCTGCTTATTAAAATGCTGAGACAAAATGTGGTTTAGGGGTATTACTAATAAATTTTTCTAAATTAGATCTTGCACAAATTTTTTGGGCATCTTTCCTGACCAATTAGCTATAGAATAGTGGGAGAAGGCTGGGGTAGGGCAGGGGCAGGGTCCAAGAAGGGAGCCATCACTTCTGTTATGGGCATCCCATTTTAATGACTTCATCTAATCTTTTTTCTTTATTTATTTTATTTAATGGGTATGAGTGTTTTGTTTGCATGTATGTATATGTATCACATGCATCCAGTGCCCACAGAGGCCAAAAGAAGACATTAAATCTCATGGGGCTGGAGTCATAGGCAATTGCCATGTAGTAATTGTATCCTTTGTAAGAGCAGCAAGTGTCCTTAACCACTGAGCCATCTCTCCAGTCCCCGACTTCCTCTAATCTTAATTACTTCCCAAAGACCCCATCCCAGAAGTATCACCACTGAATTTAGAAAATATTTAAATATCCACTGTGTGGACTTTAGGAGACACACCCAAACTACCTCAATAAAGAACTAAAGAGTTGGAGGCTGTCCAGAGGGCAACCGCTGGATGGAAGCAGTCTTTAGTTCAGAGGGACTTGGCTTCTATTATGATGTTTCGAGGGCCAAAGGGGAGGCAGGGGAAGCTTAATAGGAAACTCATGGTACTTTTTGCATTGACCAGTGACCACGTTTGTGCCCCCATCCCACCCTCAGGTCCTACCAATCGTGGTTTTCTTCAGCACCGTGATGTCTGTGCTCTACTATGTGGGGCTGATGCAATGGATCATCAGAAAGGTACTGGGATGCAGGGCTATTGAAAATGACCTCTCTCTTGAACTCAGACTTTGCTGGGGAACACTTGGCTGATGTAGAGTTAGTTCAGATTCAAAGTCCTAACACATGTTATTCGGGCATTTACAATATATCCCATTCTTTCTACAAAGACTCTCCTCTACCACCATCTAAGTTCTTAAGTCCCAGCCCATAATCCACAGCAAGAATTTTATCTCAGGAACCTTCAAAGGGACTTTGACTTGCAACTCACTGGATATCTCCATGAATCCATAAAAGTTACTTCTTCAGCGAGGGAACAGGGGTCAGATGCCTGTCAGGGAAGCAGCATTATTTCTCCTTGTGGTTTCTACACAGGCCCATAGTCAGGGCTTCCCACTGGGGTACCAAAGGTCCTCCAGGCCTTGCAGATGGTACAGAAATAGAAACAAAAAGAAGTTGCTTTCGCTCTGGAAGTTTTTTAAGCATAGAATTTTTTTAAGCAAGTTAGTCATATTCTTGTGCCCCAACAATTGAGTCCTCATCTTTATCAGAACACACGGGAGCTAGAGAGATGGCACGGTTTGTAAGAACACTTTCTGCTCTGCCTGAGTTCAGTTCCCATCACTCACAACCAGGGCTCACAATCAGCTCCACTGACATCCTCTGCTAGCCTCTGTAGGCACATGCACACACGTGGCCCACAGCCACACAAAACATACACACACATAAATAAAGGGTAGAGGAGTGTCAGGTGGAACAAATGCTGGCCTCAAGCCTAGAAAACAAAATAGAGGGAGACCAACTGAATCTCCGGATCTCCCCAAGGGTACCTTCCAACAACTTCTGGCCTCCCCTTAGGTTCCACCCCTTAAAGGCCACCACTTCCTAATAACACTGTGGCTGTGTACCAGACATTTAATGTGTAGACATTTGGAGCCTCTCTAGATCTAACTATCCCATGAAGCCATTACGAAAGAGGAACCCCAAAAATGTGCTCATTTGAATTAAGAAGGGAAAACACCTTCAGCCACACCCATCTTAGCATTTCCTGTGGGCTAGCCTTGAGTAACTGCCCTCTGCCTTAGCCCCCTCTTCTGCAATACAGGGAACAACAGCATCTGCTCCAAAGAGCCAAGAATAGATGGGTTACTCAGGTCTGCTGCTTATAGTCATTCTTGGGCCACAGAAAAGTTTCTGTCAGTGGTAGCAATTATTTATTCATCACTTTTATTTAATCTACAGAAACCCATTTCTATAGTGTTCAAAAGTAGATACAGTAGTGCAGATTTAGACTTGAATGGAAAGACTTGGTTGATTGGCTCTGTGGCTGGAGGAGTTCTATGCATGTTTAACCCATCACCAACCTGCCATTAGTCGTTAAAGAGCCCAGGGTCTTTAATGCAGATTCGATTTTTAGCCGACTGTTAAGTCTTTGCTATATAAGTAGTTCTTTGCTAACTTTGTCCTTTTTTTTTTTTTTTTTAGGTTGGATGGTTAATGCTTGTCACTATGGGGTCATCTCCCATTGAGTCTGTAGTTGCTGCTGGCAACATATTTGTTGGGCAAGTAAGTTGTAATAAGAAAAACTAAGCAAAGCAAAGTAGTTGCTGATAGGGACGCTGTCTTTCCAAAGCAGATGAAGATGCCCATGGAGGCATCATCTCTTCAGGGTAGAGTGAAGAGTATAAAATAAGGAATCCCTAGGATTATGTGTGTGTGTGTGTGTGTGTGTGTGTGTGTGTGTGTGTGTGTGTGTGTAGAAAGAGGAAGGGAAAGGGAGGGAGATTATGTTAGTATGGAATTGAGTATTGAAAGCTCAGAGAGACAACACCATTGTTTTTATCAAATCATAGGACTTCTCATGTACATTCTCCACAAATCTTTTATCCTTTGAGGCCTTTGGTAAAGTCTGCAGAGGGTAGTAGCTGTTCGCCTCATGGATTTCACTGTCTGAGCTGCAGACAGTAAATAGGTACCCTCATGGTCCTCCCTGCAATGCCTGTAGCAATGAAGAAGACAGAGAAAAGCTACCACCAACAGTCCTATTGACATGTAAACTAGCCTCATCCGTGACATGTTTAGCCATCCACCTTTGCTGAACCTACAGAAAATGATTTCAGGATTTTTTCTTCTCATCAAAGATAAACTTTTAGGCTATGATTCTCACTTTCCTAATCCATCAGATGAATAAATACCCTTTTGCCTGAAGCTCATTAAACAAAGAAATGTAATCCTTCAACACTGGAGGAACCCTAAGGAATGGAGAGATTAGGAATGCCACTGAGCTGCACCACTCTGGACACATAGCTTCAGGGAAAATGAAATCCCACAATGCTGCCAGCAACATTGCCCAAAGAAAGTGGACTTGAAGCAAAAATCATGCCACAGAAAATACATAGTCCCAAATCCCAGGCTTGCAACTGCTCAAGGCAGGCTGAGCCTTCTTGGTAAGGCTGGCTCACTAGCCTGAAGCCGTCTTCAGTGTGTGTGGTGGTAAAATGCTTCCTTCCCTGGGAGCTGAAATTACAATAATTATAGTCATAAAATCTCTCAGGACTAATTAAGGTGCAGTCTTGAGATGATGGCTAGTACCTGTGGAGTAAAAGGTCTCACGTACTGGGCTCCTATTTAGTCTGTAAATTGAGACCCAACACATTCAATCTCACAGAACAATTAGAAATAATGAGCAGAAAATTGTAAAATTGCATGCATGCGTCTGTGGCATTCACTTTAATAGTTAATATGCCCAAAGTGCTGCTATTATTGATGGAGAGCCCTACATTGCAGGATGCCTGCCCTCTGTAATGAGATTCATGCCTGCCTGTTCCACTATACCCTGGCCTGCCAGAGTCTTAATTATGAAGGGGCCTATAGGTACCTGATGCTATTCTTTTTTCCATAATGGTCTCTATTTCCACAAATCATGTATGATTCTGTCAAGATCAACCTGGAAGCTGGAAAGTTACGGTGATTTGGAAATACCCAGTCTCACCTGGAAAGCTGTCAAAGGACAGACTTGGGATGGGGGGGGGGGCTTAGCATTTCTGATTCCAGAGTTCTTGGTGACACTAGAGATGGTCTAAGAGTCTCTCTAACAACTACAATAGGGAAAACAACATTAAGCATCTGAAAGCTAACATTTAACATTTGTTTCCAGACAGAATCTCCACTACTGGTCCAACCATATTTACCACATGTCACCAGGTCAGAACTCCATGCCATTATGACAGCTGGCTTTGCTACGATCGCTGGAAGCGTATTGGGCGCCTACATCTCTTTTGGGGTAATAATGCTTGGTATATAACTAACTGAAGTAAATTCTATCTCCCACTTTTTATTTATTGTTCTTTTTCTTTCTTGTTGCTGTTGGAAAATGACATCAAGAAAGCATCCCCCTTGTCAGCATGACAAAGAAGCCACTGTTGCTTTGGCATTTGAACATAGTGACCCCAAGGAGACTGAGGGCTTCACTGTCATATCCCTGCCACCTTCCTACATTATACCTAACCACAAAAATGTCATAGTATATGACAAGATTATTTGCCTAAAATTTCAATCTGGGGGAAATAACAAAATCCATTATTGACATCAGCAAAGGCAGTCCAAACCAGTGATTCTCAACCTGTGGGTCATGACCCCTTTGGGGGAGTGAATGGTCCTTTCACAGGGATCACCTAAGACCATTGGAAAACACAGATGTTTACATTATAATTCCTAACAGTAGCAAAAGTACAGTTATGAGGTAGCATTGAAAATAATTTTATGGTTGGGTGTCACCACAACATGAGGAACTATATTAAAGGGTCACAGCATTAGAAAGTTGTAAGAACCCTGGTCTAAATCAAGGGTAAGCAAATCATATCCCATGAGGCAAATCTAGATCCTGCTAGATTTTTCTAGAAGGCTTTGTCGAAAACTAGATTCTCCTATTCTTTTGTTTCGTGTAGTTGAATAGTTTGACCATCAAAGCCAAATAATTTACCTGACACTTTGGAAAGGGCTTCTTATGCAGAGCAGTGTTCTTAAACCTTGATTCGTTAGAGTCCCCTGGAAATTTATTAAAGGTCCTAATTTTCTGGCACACACCCATGAGTAATTAACCAAGAATTTCTTGGAATGAGACCTAGTCATCAATATTTTTCAGCAAACCCGAATTCTAATGCAGAGTCCATCCTAAGAGCTAGTAGCTTTTTAAGGCTAGGATATGCTGTGGCCCCACATTGATACAGAACCTAGTAGGGAAATTAGCAATGCAGTGTGCATCAGGATTTCTTAGAAGATATATGACCTTCGTCCCAGATCATCACAAAGGCCTGGGAGAACCCAGTAGTAGAAAGGGGGGGGGGGGGCGGCAAGAACAACAACAACAAAAAAACCATGGGCTGCTATGAGAATAAGCAATCTATGAAGTTCACAAATGGTCCACCCTCCCCACTGTAGGTAGGAATGCTGTCTTCATCAATGAGCTAGGTATAATGACAATGGGGGTAGGAGAGACACTGTTTTCAGGACTCTGAAAATATAGTCAGAATTCTCTAAAGGAATCGAGCTGATAGAATGAAGTGTGTGTGTGTGTGTGTGTGTGTGTGTGTGTGTGTGTGTGTGTGCATATCTATATTAGACTGGCTTATAGGATATGGTCCAGGCAGTTCAACAATGGCTGTCTTACACTAAAGAGACCATGAATACAGTAGTTATTCAATCCATGAGGCTGGCTGTCTCAGCAGTCTCAATCTGTTATTGAAGACCTAGAAGATTCCTGGCAAGCAGCTGGTCTTTCAGTTTACATTGGGAGCCAGATGAAGTAGGTTGTAATACCAATGGAGGAACGCCACAGCAAACAGATAGATGGACTCGCCATTAAGAGTGAGAGCAGACAGGCAAAAAGCAAAGTCAGCTTCTATGTCCTTTCATCTGGGCTGAAAGTGAGGTCCACAGTTAGTGTGAATCATTCTGCTTCATATAATCTGATCAAGAAAATCACTCACAGGAGTTGCCTGAGGCCTGAGTTTTAGTTTATGCTAGATGTAGTGTCTTAGTTAGTTAGGGTTTCTATTGCTGTAAAGAGACACCATGACAGTGATAACTCTTACAAAAGAAAAATAATTGGGGTGGCTTATATTTTCAGAGATTTAGTCCATTGTCATGGTAGGACATGGTGGCACACAGGCAGATGTGATGCTGGAGAAGTAGCTTAGAGTCCTATGCCTTGTAGGCAACAGGAAGTGGTCTGGGACACTGCCCAGTGTCTTGAGCATATATGAAACCTCAAACCCACCTCCACAGTGACACCCTTCCTCCAACAAGGCCACACCTCCTAATAGCGCCACTCCCTTTGGGGGCCATTTTCTTTCAAACCACCACGAGTCAAGTGGACAACCAAGATTAGCCCTCACAGAAGGGGAGAAAATCCAAAACAATTCCAGTGTGGGGTGGGTGAGAAGGGACTAGACATGCAACAAGGAAAGGAGAAATCGTTCACACAACAAAGGGAGAGAGGATGAGTTCATGGTGTGTGAAGAGAGAAGAGGCAGGTAGAGTAGGGACTGTCCATCTCTGTCCTTTCTCCACATTCCTTCTGCCTCACACACCCCCATCTGAACTGTGACAGAAAATGGGCTGTAGGGCCAGCTGAATGTTCAGAGACAGCAGAAGAGTTGAGAAGTCTTTGAAAATTCTTACAATGCAGGATTAGTTCTCATCCCAAATAATCAGATTTAAGTTTTGGCTTTTCCCAAGGAGGTGTCAGGTGACATGAATTCCTGTCTTGTCCTCTACTCCCAATAGGACTGGGCACACTGGGAGTAGCTGTTCTTCCAGACCTCCTAGACACTATTCTCTGGCCCAAGATCAGCCTCTTCCTTCTCCACCACAGGTGTCAGCCACACACTTGCTAACCGCCTCCGTCATGTCGGCGCCGGCATCCCTGGCTGTGGCCAAACTCTTCTGGCCTGAAACAGAAAAACCCAAAGTAACCCTCAAGAATGCCATGAAAATTCAAAGTGGGTAAGTCGACAGATCACCTAATGAATGATCGTACAGGCTAGGGATGCCAAAATCAACTCTGATAATAGAAAGAAAGTGCAGCCAATCTTGGCATCAGAATGGTATTACATTTAATTTCACAGTGACTTCTTAGAGTTTAAGGAACAAAACAAACTCTTTCCATACTCAGGGAAGCCTTTTCAAACATCTGCTTCTTAAGTGCCCATGATAAAGGTGATTGTGAGTAAATACAGCCAGTGTTCCCTGAGCCCTGCCCTAACACTGTTGGGAAGTTACAGGCGGCTGTTGCCAAGGTCCCTTGTGGGTAAAAAAGCTGATTCATTTTCTTCTGCACTGAGAAAGAGAGATGAAAGTGGCGGAGTGACTGCAGGAGCTAAGCTGTTTCTAAGTAACTCATGCTTCGCATAATTTAACCAACGTGTGTCTGAGCTTCATCCCTTATTCACATGGAAATAGTCATAACCAGAAGTATGACAACAACTTGTCAAAAGGATTAAATAAAGGGTGGGCATCCCTAACCCAGAAATCTGAAACATGAGTTCTGTCACGATGCCACAAGGGGAAAATCCATGCCGCCCAGCTCTGTTTTAGGCACGGGTTATTTAAGATATTGTATAGGGCTTGCAGGAGGGCTCGGCAGGTAAAGCCACTCACCATACAAACCTCGAGGCCTGTGTTTGATCCCCAGAGTGGAAGGAGAGAAGTAACTCCACGGAGTTGTCCTATGACCTTGGCCATACACATCACACTCACGTGAAGAGTAATAGCAAATAAATAAATATTTAATTACTCTCAAGTCATGTGTATTAGGTATATATGAGATATCAGTTAATATAGTTACATTTTAAGCCTTACCCTCCTGCAAGACTCCTTGTTATGGATAATGCAACTGTCTCAAACACCAAAATAGGAAGCACTTTTGGTCTAAATAATTGGGATAAGGGATAGCACCCTGAAGGTTCCACTTAGAGTCAGAACCATGAAAATTTGCTTGGTATATTACATAAGGTATGTTATGTAAGGATACAGCCATGTAGGTGAGTGGTAAAGAAAAATGGAAGGGTGGATAGATTTAGGGGTAGACTTCTGAGATTACAGGGGTAAATGGGAAGTCAGAGACAAGCCCACAGAGAGATTCAATCTTTTGCAGGGGAGGGGCTTAAGACAAGGTTTCTTCATGTAGCCTTGGCTGTCTTGGAATAAGCTCTATAGACCAGGCTGGCCTCAAACTCACAGAGATCCACCTGCCTCTGCCTTCCAAGTACTTCTCAGTGATTCAGTCTTTTGGGGGGGTTGGGGGGGCAGGGTTTTTTTCCTAGACAAGGTTTCTCTGTGTAGCTTTGCACCTTTCCTGAAACTCACTGTGTAGCCCAGGCTGGCCTTGAACTCACAGAGAGCCGCCTGGCTCTGCCTCCCGAGTGCAGTGATTCAATCTTAAATGAAGTGAAAGTGATACAGGCTTTCTTTCAACTGCTAGTTTTTAGAGCTAGATTTTATAAATATTCCCTGGTAGCTATTTTTGATAAATAGTTTTTAAACATAAACAATTTTGTCACTTTTTTTTATTATAAATGCCCCCAATTTAAAAAGCACTATTGGATTAGGGGTGGGAATGGGTATGTATACTTAGCCTGCATGAAGTAGAGTGGAGTCCCACATCTCCACCACTGACGGTCAACAATCCTAAGCCCCATGATGATTCTGAGGCTGTAAGTGATTGAGTACTTTGACAAAGGCATGTGTCTAGGGGTTTACCTCTTACCAGGCAACTATGATTGGGCCGTTGCTGTGCTGGAGTATCCATCCAGAGATACTCTGTGGTAATTCCGGAATTCCCTTTTTTTGATGAAGTGATTCAAGAAATTTCCTGGAGGCGGCAACACAGGGTGCATCCTCGTCCATTCCCCTGGTAGCAAACATTGCTGTGAATCTGATCGCCTTCCTGGCCTTATTATCTTTTGTGAACTCGGCTCTGTCCTGGTTTGGAAACATGTTCGACTACCCACAGTTCAGTTTTGAGGTATGATTCTGCCATGTTTTGTTTCTGACTATCTTTGTTTAAGTTTAGGAGCCAGGTATGGTAACTCATGTCTTTAATCCCATCACTTAGGCGGCCAAGACAGGGATTGCCAAGTATGGGCTACAGAGTGAGACCTAGGCCCAGGAAACAAGTCATGAAAGTGTAGCAGTCTTTCCTAACCAACTATGTTGTGCTCCCACATACACTATAGACACGTGTTGGTCACCCCCATCATCCCGCCCCTGCTCTGTCTTCTGTCACCCTCCTCCCCCCAGAAAAGTCATTCTCTGCTGACCTCTTCCCAAGAATACATGCTATTTTTAATGACCCAGTTCTAACCCAATCCCTGCTTTAGTCTGCTTTCTACACTGTAACAGGACACTTGATTGGGAAGCTTATAAAGAAAAAAGGCTTGTTTAACTTGCCATTCTGAAGACTGAGAATCCACAGTCAGGGGATTATATCTGTTGAGGGTCACATGCAGACCCATGCATGACAAAGGAGAGAAAAAGACACATTCAAAATGGAAGGGGAACCGAGGAACTGACCCTCTTTAAACAAATACTCTCTCAAATTAATTGATTCCACAGAGAACTAATGCAATATAAGAAAGACACTCATTCATTTTTAAGGGCCAGGTACCCATTGATGCCACCACGTGAGAATCAAGCCTTGGCACCTGTTTGTTGAGGGCTATCTACATGCTCCTGATGTATAAAGACGGGCAGCTGAATTTAAGGGGTTCCTGTGCCCAGAAGAGGCAGGAAGGCCCCAGTCACTAAGGGGCGGGTGGCAGAATTCAAGGCAAACCACTGTTGAATCAATGTCAACACCTCTGTCTCCTGCAGTTCCTTTGTTCCTACATCTTCATGCCCTTTTCCTTCATGATGGGAGTCGACTGGCAAGACAGCTTTATGGTCGCCAAACTCATAGGTTACAAGACATTCTTCAATGAATTTGTGGCTTATGACCACCTCTCAAAATGGATCAATTTGAGGAAAGCAGCTGGACCCAAATTTGTGAATGGCGTGCAGCAATATATGTCGGTATGTATAATTATCACATGAACACATTGTGATTTGTTCCTCTGTCTATCGGGAACTTGAGTGATGGTAGAAGAGAACAGTCCAAAACCTTGATCTTGTAGAGCTTATAATGAGCACAGCATAAATTTCAGTCATGTTATCTTGACCATGTGATATTTGTGTGGAGAAAGAAAGAAAAAGAGGGAGGGAGAGACCGAGGGAGTGGGGAGAAGAGGGAGGGAATTAAAGACTATAAACACAGACCCAGGGTCATATGAGCTGGGACTGGCATTGGTGCACAGATTTATCCAGTGCTCTCTATGGTCAGAGTGGCAGGTACTAAGGTAACAACACTGAGGACACCACTGGCCTCTTCTAGTCACCTCTGTGTTGTGGTAACACAACACCCAAGGTAGGCAACTTAAGGCAGCTCCTCTTGGCTCACAATTTCAGAGCTTCTGGCTCTCGAGCTCGTTGTTCTTCTGAACAAAGCAGTTCATCGAGGTGGGAGCATGCAGCAGGGGAGGACTGTTCACCACAAAGAAACTGGTGGGTAAAGAGAGAGGAAGAGGAGGGGCAGAGTCCCAATATCACCTTCAAGGGCATGGTCCAGGGACCTACCTTCCTTTCCTGGACCTGAATTCCTGCCCTAACTTGCTTTTCCGCTGCTGTGAAAAACACCATAACCAAAAGCCACTTGGGAAAGAGAAGGTTTCGTCCAGCTTACATTTTCAGGAAAGTTCATCACTGAGAGAAGCCAAGGGAAGGAACCTGGAGGCAGAGACCATGGAGGAACACTATTTACTGGCTGCTCTTGGGCTCACATTCAGCACCTTTTTACACAGCCCACCTGCCTAGGAATGGTACTGCCCAGAGTGGGCTGAGCCTTCCTACATCAATTAGCAATGAAGAAAATACCCCACAAACGTGCCGCAGGCCAACTGATATAGGCAAATCTTCAGTTGAGGGTCCCTCTACGCAAGTAAGGGTGTATCAAGTAGATTTGTCCTCACATTTCCTGAGGTTCTGTCGACTCCCACCTTCAGCACAGAGGCCTGTGGAAGATAGTCAGTACAGCAGGTCTTACCTTCTTGGGCTGATAGCTGATCATGAAGGCCTCTTCTAGCATCACAGGTTCTGAGAAACTGACTACATGTCCCTCTGCACCTTATCACCCTCGAAAGACAATGAGGCACAATTGCCAGTGTGACAGGGAGAAGGGGGGATAAAACGCTTCTGTCTGTGAATGGAAACCTTGGGTCAGTCACCCTGTCACCATGCAAAGAGGCACTCATGTCTTCTTAGGCTTTGATGGAGTAGGAACTTAACTAGGGTGAAGAAGTATTTGCAGCTGAATGACCAATTTATTTCCCTCCCAAGATCAGAATCATCACATAAAGAAGTAAGAAAAATGGGCATTTCTAACCATCTTTGTCTCTTTCTGAAACAACACATTTGGAGTTAATGTCTCCAGCATTAAAGCTTATTGCCCAGTATTTAGATGCTCACCCAGAGACCATCACTGACTTCCTCCCTGGACTCCCCAAACCCAAACATGGATTATATAAGTGGAGTGACTGCCCCGGGCATCTTCATGTGAATTATTTTGTCGCCAGGGCACTGCCCCACTAATCTAACAGGAATGGGGATCACTGTACATTTTTCAGGTAACCTGACAGTGGGACACAGACAGCTATCTTCACTGTTTGGATGCCATCTAAAGCAGTTTGTTTCCCTGCCCAGAGTAAACAATAGGCTAAATTAACTGACATGTTTTCCACTTCCCCGTTGCCAGGAGAAAGTGCTTTTGTTAATGAGCAAAGCAAGCTGCCAGTTCTGGCAAAACTAATTGGTTCTCTGAAAAGCCTGTTGGGAAGGTGGGGCCCCGATTGTAGAGATGATTCCATTTGGGAGTGAGTCCAGCTGAAGGCAGGCACACAGGGTCCATGTGAAAACAGTTCTGTTATTATTGAATCGCACTAGGAAAAGCAGTTACTCCAAATTTCTGAGCATCTTGGCTCACACACAGGAGACCATTATCTTCTTAGTATAGCCCATCTCATCCCGCTGCATAATCATTTGAGTTTGGGGGCAAAAGAAAGTGGCATCGTCCCAGCTTCCTTTTCTACTTCTGATAAAACTATACACAGCCATGTCTGCACACACCTCTGCCAGATCCCTGTCAAAAATGAGCACTAAAGTGTTAGATGTCTTCTATGGGGTCTGAGTCAAGGTGCTGCATATTTTCCTCAATCTGCTGTGACCAGGGGCCTCTCAGGCCTGGTTCTTAGTGTGATGCTGATATGTCCATATGCCATACTTGCTCTGGTAAGCATATAGGTAACCCTCTTTTTACTTTTAGGTTCAGTGACTTATCAGTCTGGGCCTCATTGATGGTGCCAGGCTGATGGGGCTGTTTTCAGTGTCCACCAAGTATAATCATCCTGTGTTCACACTCAATATAGAGTCACATGCTGTTCGTGAAATGAAATCTCTCAGAACTAGGGTCAGTCTGGAAACCCACTGCTTTATATAATGTGCAATGGCTCAAGGCAGTCCTCAGCTTTACCTCAACAGTGCCTTTGCCAGGTTGGATGTGGTCTACAAAAGCAGTGTTCTCCAGAGAAGCAGTGTGCTCTACAGAAGCAGTGTGCTCTAGAGAAGCAGTGTGCTCTGGAGAAGCAGTGTGCTCCAGAGAAGCAGTGTGCTCTGCAGAAGTAGTGTGCTCCAGAGAAGCAGTGTGCTCTGCAGAAGTAGTGTGCTCTGCAGTAGCAGTGTGCTCCAGAGAAGCAGTGTGCTCTGCAGAAACAGTGTGCTCTAGAGAAGCAGTGTGCTCTGCAGAAGCAGTGTGCTCCAGAGAAGCAGTGTGCTCTGCAGAACCAGTGTGCTCCAGAGAAGCAGTGTGATCCAGAGAAGCAGTGTGATCCACAGAAGCAGTGTGCTCAGGAGAAGCAGTGACTCACCAATCAGCAGAAACTTCTGTCCTGGACCCTTCAATCTGAAAGACAGTCACAGACCTTGCAGCCTTGAGTAGCAACAGAGCCAGCCCCACATGCTCCCTTTCGCTAATTCACTTTTTTGTCTTCCCACTCTAGGAAAGGCTACTCACTCTTGCATTTCCAAATGAACACCCTAAAATTCTCCTGGAATTGTCTGAGCTGAAGAACAAAGGCAGGCCAGACTGTAAGGGTGTTCCTGTTACAGCTCAGAGTTCCTGTTTATTGATATAATTAATTAATTTCCCTCGTGGCCATTAAAAGACAACACACACATACCCAAAGACATATTAGCAACTAATGGTCTTTTTTTTTTTTTCACTGTAGATGATTAATCACTTTTCATTGTTGTGACAAAAACCTGAGGTAATCAAAAGGTTTACTCAGAACCACTGTTTAGAGGTTTCATTATGGTTGCTGATAATGGTAAGGCATATGCATGGTATAGGTCAGGAATCAAAAGAAAAGGTTCAGTATTACAACAAACCCCTTCCTCCAAACCCATCAAGCTATGAATCCATAAAGGGAGCAATCCAACTCATGAAGTCAGAGCCTTCATAAGCCAAATATCTCCTGAAGACCCCACCTCTAAACACTGTATGCTGAGGACCAGGCCTTCAACATGAGCTTCTAAGGAACATTCAAGATTGACCATAATAATGACTTTTGTGTATTTGAATAAATAGACTGCATTAGCATCCATGCCACCCATCATGCATACCACTTTTCCTTTTCTGGCAGAGCAATATTCTATTTTATGGATATTCACAATTTGTCTATACATTCCTCTAATGAAGAACATTTGAGTTCTAAATGTGAGGCTCCTGTGAGCAAATTTGCACAAACATTCATGAGCAGTCTTCCTATGAGCCTGCGTCTTTATATCTCCTAGGGGTGTAGACACAGACAGTGACAGTTGAGTGAGACATCATCTCATTGATGGGCTTTTCCTTGTAACCTTGTAACCGGCTTTGCCACGTTCTCAGGAATCTGTGGACCCTTTGGATGCATCGTGTGATACATTCTATTTTCTTTTAAATGGTGATTCAGGCATCATGTGTGACCTCAGTGAGACTCTACTAGCTTACCAGGAGAGCACATCTATAACATTCCTAAAGGCAATGCATAAGCATCCCAGATGTTTTACATCCTGACATACTTAGTATAGGCAGTTTCTGCTTTTTAATTTTAGCTCTTTCAGTAACTGACAAAATACCTAAAATAAATCAACTTAAAGAAGGATTTATTTTGGCTCTCCATACAGTGGTTGGCACCTCCCTGGTGACTAATACTGAGCATCTTTCCATATGCTTATTACCCATTTGCATATCTTTTGTAGCAATGTATCCAAAACTTGGACAATAGTCCTTTTTAATTATAGCAGCTCTTTACATATTCCAAGTAAGTCTTTTGTCAGATAATTATAGTGTAAATATTTTCTGAGACCAACTTCTTATCTCCACCAACTAGTACTGTGCCTATTATAATACAGCAGGTGACCAAGTCATATGGAATATTAGAAGTTATTAATAAACAGGAAGTGGCATTTCTGGATGTCAAATCCACTAATTCCCAGTCTGTTGTCAGTGTTCCTTGAATCTACACCCTTCTTTCCACTCTCCCTCGAAATGCAAGAACACAAAAAAAAACCATCAATGGTTATTTGATAGTCTACAGTGTGTACTTACTTATCAACATTAATTCTGTAGCCAATGAAGCCCAGTTGGGGTGTCAGGTTTCTGAAGGTGTGTCAGATCATGTACACATCAGTGTTTATGCTTGCTTACAGATTCGTTCGGAGACCATTGCGACTTATGCCCTCTGTGGTTTTGCCAATTTTGGTTCCCTAGGAATAGTGATCGGCGGACTTAGTAAGTGAAAAGAATATTCTTCAACAACAGTTGTGACTTTATGAGTCCATCCTGCTCTATAATGTGTGTCAGGGAAAATGGCTCTTCAACAGTAAAGTCCCCTAGGGTCTATGCTTTATCCTTGCTCTGGACTACAGTTTTTTTATGTACACTCTAGTATTCAAGATAAATATGTTCAAACACACAGGTACTTCTCTCAAGCCAATATCATCAGTTTCTTGTTTACCAATGCTAATAGATTTATAACAGCTATCTGAAGGGGAATTCTGGGGCCCATGGAAGTTTACTATAGAAGATGCTGTCATTTGTTACTGATGTCTGCCATGGATGTAGCCATAGATGGTGACAGCTAACTAGACATCATCTTATTGATTGGTTCTTCCTGGTAACCCACTGGCATTGCTGTGTTCTCAGTGCTCTTTGGATCATTTCATGACTTGTTTCTTTTCAACCGACCTCAGAGTCCAGTCACAAAAGAGTTATCAGAAGCTACAAATTTGGGTTTCTAATCAACCTAATCTCAAATGCCTCCTCTTTCTCTTCCAGCATCCATAGCTCCATCCAGAAAGCGTGACATTGCCTCTGGAGCACTGAGAGCCCTGATTGCAGGGACCACTGCCTGCTTTATGACAGCCTGTATTGCGGGTATGACATTCATCCTTCATGCCCTGGATGCCCACAGGATGGAAGCTTTCAGGGAGGCAGGCTTCCAGGCTGCATGTGCAGCATATGCTGCCTCAGAAAGCTGAGAATCAGAGCAGGGCTAAGCACACTGTAAAATGAAATGTGTGGGATGGAGTGGAGAAGCTGAGAACAGAAGGCGAGTTCTGTAAATTATGACAATAAATGGCACTCTGTTCCTTTCCAGGCATACTCTCTAGCACCCCTGTAGATATCAACTGCCATCACATTTTAGAGAACACCAGTTTACTCAGCAACACAACGGAAGTGGTGTCTTGTTGCCAAAGTCTGTTGAACAGGTACCTTTTTATTATTCTGTGATCTCTTAGTAATAATCAAATCTAACTGTTGTGTGCCTTTTCCTGGGGGAGATGTGGGCAAGTATCTATTCACTCCAGGTAGGACACCGACAATAGATAGACAAAGTGTACAGTTCCTCAAAGCCCTGCCTGCTCGGTGAACCAGTGAGATTAGAAGGCTTCCTTACAGAAGTGTGGGTAGCCCCCAAATGGTAGTATCAATGAAAAATCTCATGCCAATAAGGGTGACGACTTACTGTGTCATAGGGTCCCACCTTAAGTTAACCTTCCATGTGCTGCATATCCTAGCACCTCCCAAGACTGCATGCAGTTGAGAGGTGGGAAGTGGTAGATGAGATCTCAGGTAAAGGCTTCTTTACCTTTCTTCCCTGCCTTCTTATAGGGAATGCTAATCGACCTCTTTCTATTATAATAGACCTAGCTATCATGGTATTACTGCACTTACTTGGTTGTCATGACTACTGCGCCAAGCTTATCTCTACTCCATGATGGTGGGCAGAAAGGCAGATACTGTGATCATGTTATCTTAGGAGCAAACAGACATACTACAGTCCCAGCATGGCTTCCTTAACTGTTTATTTCAACTGACAACCCTGTGCCTTTCCTTTTCAGATAAGACTAAAAAACTAGAAACTAAAACACTTCCCTAGGCTGCTCACAAGTATATATCATTATATACTTTGTGTGAACAAACTCATTCAAACTTTTCAGTCACCATGTAAGTTAGGCTCAATCAACTTTCCCTTTGCGTTTGACACAATGAAGTCTTGCTGAGGGTGTGTCCATTCAAGCAATATTACTCTTGGCATTATCAAGACAAGAACTTCAGGCCTGTCCACAAGCCAGTGTCCTTAGTTATTGCTGCTAAGATCCCTCTCTGGCCTCACCTCAGCTCCACAGTCCTAGTGAGCTCAGTTGAAAGAATTTGGATGAGACACACAATGTAATATTTATTCCAGAGTAAAGAGGAGCAGCCTCAAGGGATGAGAGTGGACAAAGGCCAACCTACATTTTTAGATAAGCTTTGCATTTATGCTATTGTTTAAAATCCTTTCCTGAGGAGTGTTTTCCTGTCCGGGGGATTGGCAGGTCTGTTTAGTTTAGTTCTTAAAGGGGAGGGCAAAGCTTTGTTCCTTACAGAAACCTTCTAACTAGATAGAGATGTCAGGATCTCCTAGGCAGTTTAAAATGTCCTGTCTCCACCCAGGGACAGAGATAGGACCAGATCCCACTCTTGGACCCACAGAGAATGTGTGACAGAGCAGATAAGAAGAACTAAAGAAAGAAATCTGTAAACACAGCCATGCTTCCTCAGGAATTGCCTTTCTTTGGAGATAGCAGTAGAACCCTGCTACCTCGGCCTGCAGACTTTCTGTCTAGAATTTCATATAGAATTTAAAATTTAAGGTGGTCTAGTTTTGAACTGGACCCTTCCTTTGCCTGCCACTAATCTTCACCTGCAAAATTAACAGGGACAGAGGAAGTAGGGCAGAGGCTGATTTCAGGGATGGAATCAAGCATCAGTGGCCTCGAGATTGCTATTTTCTAACTAGCTACCTACTATTTTCTCTCCTTTTTACTGCCTCATTTTCAAGAGAATCCCAGCGATCCTGACAACATGGTGAAGGGCAAAGGCAGATGAGAGGCTAGGCTGCCAGTGACTCTTGCCATGTGTCTCCACCCTCTATAATTTCGATTTGCAAGATCAGTGCCCTCACATGTTCTTATTAACAAGGGTTTGGGGTTTTTGTTTTGTTTTGTTTTGTTTTGTTTTTTTAAGATTTTGGTTTTATGTGTATGAGTGTATAAGCTTGTATGTGTTTGCACTGACTGCAGGCAGTGCCCATAAAGGCCAGAAGAGGGCATCAGATTCCCTCAGGACTGGAGTTACAGTTGTGAGCCGCCATGTGGGTGCTGGGAATTGTACCTGGGTCCTTCAGAGCAGCCAGGGCTCTTAACTTCTTACTCATCTCTCCAACCCCTGTTCAAGTGTTTTGTTTTGTTTTAATAAGAATTGATCTTATTGGGTCACTGCTATTCTGAGATAAATAGGGGGAGTCCTCAAGGCCACCCAGATTATTGAGAACCAAAACTAACTAACCCTGAGGGGTCTCTGCCTGGGAACAAGGAAATCAGCTTCCTGCCTTTACCGTTTTCAATGCCTCACTGTCCACACCCCTCCTGTGCCCTCTGAGCCCAACTAACGGTTTGGTTCTGCTCCCACAGCACTGTTGCCAAGGGACCAAATGAGGTCATCCCAGGAGGGAACTTCAGCGTCTATGCTGTGAAGAATTGCTGTGAGTTGCTGAAACCATCAACACTGAACTGCAGTTGGGTCCCTAATGCCCCATGAGCTCAGCCATGTATCCAGTGGGATTCTCTATGCAGATGCTGGATTTTCTGCTCTGGAGGGCATAGAAAGCTTTTGTCACAGGTTGATGAATCTACCATGGACTCAGCTCTAAGAGCAAAGAAGGAAGAAAGTCTGGAGTGACTCCTGAGTGACAGTGTCTCCTCCCTCCCTCCCCTTCCTAGCCCACCCTCTCTCCATGGAGAATTTCTATGACGACATCCCAAATCGAGGTGTGATCTTCAGTCCAAATAATGTTCTCTTCCTATTTTCAAGGATTTCATGAGAAAATATATGTATGTGTGCATATATGTGGTATCCCCCCAACAACTGGACTATGACTTGGCCATGCCCTCTTACGGTGTTCTAAGTATTTGAGGATGATATGATTTAAACACATCTCAAGTAACATCATCCCACCTTCGCTCTTTTATCTGAAATACCTTCAGTTTGACTCTCATGGGAAAGAGGGATAATCTGCAATGACCCACTCATTGGCTACCCTCTTCTTAAATCAAGAGTCTCATAAACTTCAGAGACTTGTAAGCACTCAGGTCATATCTTTTTAAAGTTAGTACTGTATTTTCTTAAGAATATCTTTCATTTGTTCTTTGACAATTTTACACATGTGTATAATGTATTTTGATCACACCTATTCCCAACTCCCTCAACATGTCCCATCTCACATTCATGTCTTCTCTTTGTCCTGTAACTCACCGAGTCTAGGGCTGCCCATGGAATGTTGACTTGATCTTGTGCAAGTCACCATATCTATAGTGAGTTCAGGAAGGCACAGCCGAATCATGTCCAGAAGACAGGATTCACAGCAAGCTTCCCCATTCCCTGACTCTTCTTAACCCCCATGCCCACCCACCCCGCCTTGTGTGCTACTCCTGTGCCTTGAGGAAGTTTGTAGAAATGTCTGTTTTGGGGCTGAGCACTCAGTAGTCTTTTATTCTCAGCACATTTATCAGTTATGAGTCTGCATTGCTGAAAGTGGACTTAATCTATGCTGTGTCCATTTCCAGTATCCAGGCCAAAGAAGCAGCCCCTGTGTGGGGTTCACTGGCCTTAGGGAAACATGCACAAACAACATGACAGCTCCTGGAACTTCTGCTAGGAACCAGATTTGGTGGGACACTCCTGTAATCCCTGCACTTGCTAACTGAGACAGGAAGATTAGGAGTTCCAAACCAGCATAGGGTACCCAGCAAGACCATGTCTCCAAGCAATAACAACAGAACTTCTGCAAGGTTGTAATATTCTTCATTTCCACTATATACTATGAGCCAAAGTAAGTCCCGTGACAGACATGATATCTATGGCCATAAGTAAATTACCCTGTCACAGGAAGAGAACGGTGAACACTTCAAAGAAATAATACAGTAGATTACCAAGGTGCCTGTTATCCATGCCTCTGTCATTGGGTAGACTGTGTTTATAGGCCTGTAACTGTGCGATTTTGTTACATTCCTGATGACAAGACTGTAAAACATTAGTCCTCAGTCAAAGAGCCATGTAAGGACCAACCATGAAGGAAAATCAATGCTGACTGAGATGGGACTGCCTTTCATTGATTCTTCCATCAATCAGCAAGACACCAGCATCACCACACATGCTTCCTGAGTGTCAGGACACCAGCATCACCACACGTGCTTCCTGAGCATCAGCATTTGGGACATGTCAGCAGAGCAGGGCAGACACCTCCAAGTCAAACAGGGACTCAAAAGGAAGAGACTCCATGGGGAAATGGTGATACAACACCTTAAATGATTTATTGTTTTCCCTTCTGATCATGCACAAGAGCAATTTTAAAAAAATAATAATCTACATATAAATAGTTGGAATTATTTGTTGTTTTTGCTTTCTGTTTGGTGGTATGGAAGAAGGAGTTACATGACTTCTTATTCCTGAAGTAAATAGATCAAGATAGTTCTAATTTTTTATTATTTGCATCAATCTCAGTCTTTAGACTTTGTACTCCTTAAGGTTTAATTACAGCCTACGGGTCCACGTCATGAGTGTCAATTATCCGTATGTTGTTGGTTCTTTGTCGGTTGTAGCTACTGTCTTCTCTCTGATGCTTTCTAACTCACTGATTTTTTTTCTAGTGTATTTTTCTTCCTGTAAATCCCCGAAAGGACCTCATTGCTGCTTCTAGTGTGCCTGTCTGTCAAGCTGTTTTTTAACTGTTGTCTTTAGTTTTACATAAACATAACTAAGTATCTTTCTCTCCATTCTGCCCACCCTGGTTCTCTGGCCAGCAGAGCCACAGAGCTCACTGGTAATTGATTAGTACACACACCTTTCTTGTTTACACCAACACACAGAAGCACACAGGGGAGCCAGTATTTGCAGGCTGCTTCCATTTCCTCTTCACAGCTGGTGAAACACCTTGACTATTCCTACCCTCTTGTTATAGTTCTAGCCTTAGCTTTTCCGTCTCCTTTTTTCTTTTTTCTTTCTTTCTTTTTTTTTTTTAAACATCTGGATACACATGTATGTGGCACTCTATAAGTGAGATAATATAATGCCAAGGAGGAGATGGAGTTAGATATTCCCTAGAGTTCAGATCTTCAATTGTTTCTCAGCCTGTGACACTGCTGGAAGCGGGGAGACATTTTAGGAGGCGAGCCCACTGCAAAAAAGTTAGGTGCTGGTAGTATGCATTTGAGGGGGTACTGGGATCCCAGTCTCTCCTTTTTCTATTTCTCTACTTCCCAGTCACCAGGAAGTAGGACAGCCACTACCCACCTCTACCATAATATACTATATTGCTACAGACACAATACTGGAAATCCAATCAATCATGGGCAGAAACCTCTGAAAGTGAGCCCAAATAAATCTTTCTTCCTTAGAAGTCGATTTGGGCCAGGTGGTCTGCATAGATGCAGTGATTGAGCCAGGTAGTCTGCGCAGATGCAGTGATTGAGCCAGGTGGTCTGCACAGATGCATTCTGTTTTCTTTCTGCTTGCTTCTGCTCCACTGTCTCCGGGCCATATAGATATAACTAAGTTAAAACACCTGATAAAGTGGCCGCTGTCACTATGCAGCCCTACCTGGCCTGGAAGTCACTATGTAGACCAAGATGGCCTCAAATGGAGGCCTACCAGCCTCTGCCTCCTGTGTGCTGCGATTAAAGGTATGGCTGCTTTGCCTGTGTTAAGACACATTTTTTAATTGATTGTTTGAGAATTTTATTCAACATGTTTTGATTATCTTCATCTCCCACCACCCAACTTTGTGGTTTGTTTGTTTATTTGTTTTTAAACCCATCAAGATCAATTTGTACTGCCCCAATATTTCTCAATGAGCGGTCTTCCACTGGGGCAGGGCCAAATCAATAGGGGCCACACTTTTTTTTTTTTAAGATTTTATTTATTTATTATATACACAGAAGAGGGCACCAGACCTCATTACACAGATGGTTGTGAGCCACCATGTGGGTGCTGGAAATTGAACTCAGGACTTCTGGAAGAGCAGTCAGTGCTCTTAACCTCTGAGCCATCTCTCCAGCCCCAGGAGCCACACTCTTATCAAACACTGGTTCTCCCTCTCCCAGCAGCTAACAATTGCCAGTAGCTCCATGGCTAAGGGTGAGATTTCATGCTTGAGTCAGCTAAAGGTGGGCTGTGATACCCACCTCCCCCTTCCAAGCTGAGATATGTTATGATCAAGCCACACTTTAAGAAATTAAATTTGTTCTTTGGCAAGTTTACACATGTGAGTGCTTGCCCTGTTTCTGACCACAGTATATATTCTTTATTAAAATACGTATCTGTTCCTGTCTAGAAAATATGTCTATCCCCATGCTGGTCATCCCCAGCACCACAATTCTGGTTTGCTACTTCAAATAGCATGTGTACATGTTCTTTACAAACCAGTGCCTTCCTGTTCTTATAGCAGTGCTGTCTCATAGAAAACAATACCATCTGGGTGTGGGGATTTGTGACTATATTCCCAGTACTTGGGCACTGAGGCAGGAGAATTGCCCTAATTTCAAGACTAGTCTGGGCTACACAGTTGTAGACCAGCCTAAACTACAGTAAGACTCTCCCTAAAAAGGAATGGGATACAATCAAATAATATATAATTTAAGATTCCCAAGTAGTCATGATGTTTTATAAAAAAAAAAAAAAAAAAAGAAGAAGAAAGAGAGAAAGAAAGAAAGAAAGAGAAAGAAAACAGTAAGGAGTAAGATTAATTTAAAAGTATTTCAAGGAGATGTTTTATATTCCCCTTATCAAACAAAGTCTTTAAGATCCAGTGTGCATCTCTCAAGCAAGGTACTAAAATTGTACTAGAAATGCTTTATCTGTATTTAGATTGCATTAAATTTAAAGCTAAAAAGTAAACTCACATACCCAAGTTCTCCTAAACATGCTTTTAGTTTCCAGATAATCAAAATTAATGGTTTTTAAATTTACATTAAAACATAGTTTCTCCACAGTTTAAGCATTAGTGAGTGCCCCACTAGGCAAAGCAAGGTGCCAGGTGTCTTTCTGGTAAAGTGTGTCTGAACTTCTGGTGTCAATACAGGGTGCCAGGTGATTTTCTGGAGAAACATGTGGTCCTGATTCTCCCCTGCCTTGATGAGACATTCTCATTCTCCCCTCCCCCTCTCCCACAACACATTTGCTTAGCTCTCACACTGGCTTCTTCTTCTGAATATCCTCCATCTACCTGAGGTGGGGGTGCGCGTATTCTGAGCTACTGGCTAGATTAACAACAGGAATATCAGCCGGTTGACACCCTGAACCTGTCCGGTCCAGCCAGTGTCACAAGCACATGGACCCTGGGCTGGCTCAGTGCTGCCTCCAACTAAAAGTTCCCAAAAGCCATAGGATACCAAATAAAAAGTTCAACATCAAGTGTGGGATACCTGCCTGTAGACAGACCTTTTCGTTGGGACCACTAGCTCCCCAATAATGACACAGAGACTTATTAATTATGAAAGCTCGGCCAATAGCTTAAGCTTGTTTCTAACTAGCTCTTATAACTTAAATTAACCCATTTCTATTAATTTGCTTTTTGCCTTGTGGCTTTATTACCTTTATTTTGTACTGCCCATGCTTCCTCCATGTCTGGCTGGCAACTCCACCTTCTTTCCAGCATCTTCTCTGCCCTAAAAATCCTGTCTTGCTATTGACCATTCAGCTTTTTATTAAATCAATCCGAGTGACACATCTTCACAGAGTTTAAAAAAAAAAAAGATTATTCCACAACACCTGCCTTACAGTTGTTTAGGGATGTGCTAGAGAACCCCATTGTCTTTGCTTACCCACCAGAATTCACAGGATAACTTTGCTCACAGAACATGGAGAATCAACTTGGTACTGACTGGGATGCTTCCTCCCTGCTGGCCAGCTTTTGTGATACTAGAAGGCACCATGCAGGCTGCTGAGGGACAAAAGCCACCCCACCGACAGCTTTATTCACTGAACCCTGAAAGCTGCAGTGGCAAATTATACCCATGACACAAGAGTGACACAAAGATTATGGGGCAATCAGCTGTTCCCTGACTGGATTTGAGGCCTGCTCTGTGGGAAGAAGTATTTGCTTGATACTATAAATCTGGCCAAGAGTCCAGGACTCTGGAATTCATAGACCCCCAAGAGTGAACCTACAACTATTATTTTCTAAACGAACAGTATCAAACTGTCTTCTAAGTAGATAATCTCTCAGACCTCATCAGAGAAGTTCCTTTGTGCACTGGGCAGTGGTTAATGCAGAAACTTACAACTAATCAAGAAGCAGAAAATAAGTGTCTGTGAAGCACTCAGCCTTAGAAGAGAAATTTACATCATACCCTTTCCCAAGGCTCAGGGAGCATGGTGGAGATCGGCTATGCTGGCTGGTGAGAGGCCAATGGTGAAGGTGCAGCCTCAATAGCAAAGAACTCCAGAATTAAGTATAATGAAATTAAGGTATAGTGAAAATATGTTGGGTGCATGCGTGATATTTTCAGAGAATTAATAAAATATTTTTTTTTAAATCCCCAACCTTCCTTCAATTTGTCTTTACATTGGTTTATTTTTCATTAATCTGAAAATGACTTTTCATATACAGCATTATGGCTCCAACTGTGAGTGATTCCAAATTTCATAAATAAACCCTCTATCCCTGGGGAAATCTTAGCACCTCAGCCAAGAATAGAGTAGAGTCATGAGATGCAGATAATTTTTTCTTTGTTTTTTTTCCCCCCATTGGTAAAATCAACATATCTACATACCTGAGTGACAGGTCCCTGTAACTATGCAGAGTACTAATATGCATTCATTTTGCAAATATTCCCACCTAATTGCTCTTAGATTTCTGTACTTTAATTAGGCTGCTAGGGAACTCTAAATAGCAATGATGTGCCTTGCCCAGCAGAGCTGATTCTCAATTCCCAGATGATTCTATCAGCCATGGTATGAAGAAGGCATTAAAGCCAACAAGACAGCCCATCGGAAAAGACTACACCAACCAGGCAGGGCCTGGGAACTAAGAAGGAATCATCTAGTTCTACTAAGCTCTGTGGTCTAATGAGCCGGCAGGGGTCCTGAGAGAGGTTACTTTTTGTGGTTTGTTTGTTTGTTTGTTTGTTTGTTTGTTTGTTTGTTTTTAAAGATTTATTTGGTTTCCTTTTTCATGTTGTATGAGTGTTTGCCTGCATGTCTGTTTGGGTACCACATGCATGTCTGATGCCCACAGAAGTCAGAAGAGAGCACTGGGTCTCCTGGAACTGGAGTTACAGGCAGCTGTGAGCCACCATGTGGGTGCTGGGACCTGAACCTCCGGAAGAACAGGAAGTGCTTGTAATCACTGAGTCACCTTGGAGAGGCCACTTTTTATAGGCTGTTACTAATTTTGTTTTTAATCTCAAGCAAATGAATACATTGACTCATTCTGTTTCCTGCTCTGAAGACCATACAAGCTCCTGATAAAAAGTCTATTATCCTTTACATCACACTAGCCATGTTACTACAAGCCATTGCAGGGAGTCCTTCCAACCCTGCTCATTGCACTCTATGCTGTGTTTCAAGAAGCGCTGAGGAGTAAATTCATTCATATCATGTCAGCCCTTCTAAACTATTGTACATTTTGCAAAAAAATGGAAGGACAGTTCTTGTGCTGGTTTACGTCAACCAGACATAAACTACAGCCCTCTGAGAGAGGGGATCTCAGTTGAGACAATGCCTCCATATGATCAAGCTGTGATGGCACATGCCTTTAATCCCAGCACTCAGGAGGCAGAAGCAGGCAGATCTCTTTGAGGTTGGGGCCAGCCTGATCTACAAAGTGAGTTCCAGAAAAGCCAGGGCTACACAGAGAAATCCTGTCCTCGAAAAAACAATAATAATGTAAGATCAAGCTGTGGCCAAGCCTATGTGGCATTTTCCTAATTAGTGATTGAAGTGGGAGGGTCCAGCCTATTGTGGGTGGTGCCACCCCTGGGCTGGTGGTCCTGGGTTCTATAAGAAAGCAGGCTAAGCAAGCCATGATGAACAAGCCAGTAAGCAGTGTTCTCCATGGTCTCTGCATCAGTTCCTGCCTCCAGGTTCCTGTCCTGTTTGCATCCCTGCCCTAACTGCTTCTAATGATGAACTATGATGATAGAGAAGGGGAGTTCCAGTGACCTTCACAACCATCAGTGACAGCAGGAGGCAGAAACTGGTGTTGATTTAAACTTGGGGACCCTCTGTACTTATTGGTTTCTTTGAGAGATTTAAAAGATTCCTGGATTCAGGAGGCCATCAGGAAGGCCCGTGTGCTGATTCATTTTCATCAACTTGACACAAATCAGACCCACCTGGGAAGAGGGGGTGTCTCTATTGGGAAAATGTTCCCATCAGATTGATGTAGACAGCCTTGGGGGGCATTTTCTTGACTGATGATTGATGTGAGTGTGCCTATCCACTGTGGGCAGTGCCACCCCTATGCAGCTGGGACTGGGCTGCATAAGAACGCAACCTAAGCAAGCCTGGAGAGCAAGCCAGCAAGCAGCATTCCTCCATAATGCCTGCATCAGTTCCTGCCTCCAGGTTCCTACCTTGAGCTCCTTGCCTTTGCTTGCTTCTATGACAGACTGTGATCTCTAAGGTGAAATAAAACCCTTTCTCCCCAGGCTGCTTTTGGTCCATGTTTTATCACAGCAACAGAGACCAAATTAAGACAACCAATGATGATTAGCCTTCAAAAGGAGCAAGACAGAATGCCACAAGGTCCCTTCATGCTGAAGGGGATGTGGAAAAGGTCTCCCACAAGTTTGAGAAAAATCATTCCGTTTTTTACTTCATATGGATATGGTATAAGAACAGTAGTGGAAGTGGGGAAGAAATGTGAAAAATAGTTGTTTGAAGGTACTGTGGAAAAGTCACTGTGTGTGCGTACTGAGCTCTGCTCAGTAACAGTATGACTCCAGCAGCCTGTAAGTCACAGAGTGCCACCAGCTGAAAATTGTGTTGTTTGGTTGTTATAAAAAATTGTCCCTGCTTCTCTGGAAGGTGGGCCAGTTCTATAACATGTGTGTCTCATTAGAATTATCTGATCAAACACAACCTACAATCCTGTGACCCCCACCACTGAGAGGCTATGGCAGGAGGGTCATGAGGTGGAAGCCAGCCTGGGCTACACAGGGAGACTCCATGAAAAGAGAAGGGGACAGACAGCAAAGATGAAGAGAAGAGGAGAGAGACTGGGGGAGGGGTGAGGAGGAAGGGAGGGAGGGAGGGGGAGATAAGACCCTGGAGCCCACCTGGCAGGAGCATCTCACAGCACAGCTGCTTGCTCTCCTTCTGTCCATTCATCAGTCAGCCATGGAGAGCAGATTGTCCAGAAGGTGCAGGTTTCCATGGATACCAAACCAAACAGAAGGAAACAATATATTCGGACCCAGGAGAGGTCCTTTGTAGAAGAGTGGCCTGACTACTGTTTCCATAGCAACAGACTATGGAGTCCTCCAACTAGAGAGAGGTGCAGAATGTGATGTGCTCAGGGAGCCTGCAGCTGGATACTCAGCGTTTTTGTTTGCTCAAATGCTACTGAAGTATTCAGAAAGAATCCAATCAGAATTCTATTTAAAGCAGGATGAGTGAAGGATGCTCTTCCTGGGTCCTCTAGAGAATATGAAAATGAATTTTTTTTCTCATGTTCTTAAATTTTTATGTTTTTCCCAAATGTGCATCTGGACACCATGTCTATACAGTATCACAGAAGTCAGAAGAAGGTACCAGATCCCCTGGGACTAGAGCTGCAAATGGTTGCTAGGAAGTGACTCTTAGTCCTCTGAAAGAGCAGCCAGTACTCTTAACTACTGAGCATCTCTCCAGCCCCTAAATTCAGTTTAGACAGGGTCTCACCGGGTAGTCTGGCTGGCCTGGAACTCACAGTGATCCACCTGTTTCTGCCTCCCAGATGCTGGGATCCAAGGCATGTGCCACCATAACCAGCTGGAAATGAACTCTCTCTCTCTCTCTCTCTCTCTCTCTCTCTCTCTCTCTCTCTCTCTCTCCCTCCCTCCCTCTCATTCTTTTTTTCTTTTTTTCCTTTTTCAAGACAAGGTCTCACTATGGAGCTCTAGGTGTCCTGGAACTTGCTATGTAGACCAGTCTGGCCTTGAACTCATACAGATCCACCTTCCTCTGCCTCCCAAGTGCTGGGATTAAAGGTGTACACCAACACCACCCAGGGGCTACTTCATAGAAACTTGGTAGTGGTCTGTGAGGGCCAGACAGAGTTTCAGACTCCAGGGGGACTTCCCAGACCCTATGCTGGGCCACTACAGCTGCACTGGTGGGAACCCACTGTGTTGACAGCTTTGTAAGATGCTCCTATGAAAGTACTCAGCTTTGTTATAGGAAAATATTAATAACCCTGGAGCTGGAGAGATGGCTCAGTCATTAAGAGCACTGGCTGTTCTTGCAAAAGACCCAGGTTTGATTCCCAGCAACTACATGGAGGCTCATAACCATCTGTAACTCTGGCTCCAGGGGGTCCCACACCCTCTTCTGGCCTCCACAGGCACTAGTACACATGCATAAATGCAAGCAAACATTCATACACATAAAAAAATAAATATTTTTAAAAACATTAACAAGCTAGGCAGTGGTGGATGCACCTTTAATCCAAGCTTGGGAGGTAGAGGTGGTGGATCTCAGTGAGTTCAAGGCCAGCCTGGTCTACATAGTGAGTTCTAGACAACAAGGGCTGTGTTGAGAGACTCTGTCTCCACTACCCACCCCCAAAATCAGCTTTATCTAATGTATATGTGAGTATTTGTGCTGCGGGAAGAGGGCATGTGGAGGTGTATGATGTATATGGGTGGGTACATGCACACATATGCCACTGCCTGTATGCAGAGAGGGGAGTCTTCCACTGTGGGTTCCAGAAATCAAACTCAGGTCACCCAGACTTTCACAGCAAGCTCCTTGACCTACTGAGCAGTCTCACCAGCCCATTATGAAGGATTTCTTCCACTAAACCACTTGTAAAAACCCACTGGGGAAATGACAAACCAGGTTACCTTCATCTGACTCAGGCATTTTCTGGAATTTTAACAGGGTTTCCTTGTGTCTTCAGCCTTTATAATGAACATTGAGTTCATTATCTTATATTCATATAATCAACATGAATTCAATAAGAAAAACAAAGACCTTTGAATGGTTGTAATCTTTAGGCTCAGTGCAGTATGAAGGGGTCCTAGTTCACAGAGATCCCACCAATGTGACAGCAACAGCAGAGTGGCCAGTGCATCTAAGTCCTTGTTATCTGGAATCTATCTATCTATCCAATCAAAGGAAGGCTAGCAATTCCATCAGCAAATGGCAAAAGCAGAACTCTTTGTCCTACTCCATGGCTTACCATGTGGGCAGGGTGACCAGCCGCTCCACTGTGGGAGCTAACTGTGTGTACTGCTCTCAACCCTGCTCGATCCTCTAACAATACACCCTGGGCTCTTGCCAAATGAAAGATAATTTCCATTACCTTTCAAAAACGAAAAAAGACCTTTCTCATTATTTTGAGCACAGCATATGTCTTTGCTATGATTTATTTAGTAGCCCTTGTTGATATTGCATCCATTTTTTATTTCTACAAAACGCTGCAGCAATGGCCTCTGCACACGTCACTCTGTAAGCGGATCACCAGAGCTCATGCTGCATCTCTCCACAAGTGTCAAGAGTGGAGGTGGAGCTGAATCTCCAAGTTGTGCTTTATGCAGAAAGCCCGTCCCCTGAGAAGGTGGCCGGCTGATACTCCAGAGCCAAGGCCTTACCATCTCATCTCAGCTGGCCATTCTTACAGGGTTAGTCATCCAGGAGCCCCGACTTGTTCCCCGGGTCAGGTGGCCTCAGGTGGCTATGTGCACACACACACACCCCCGCCCCCAGAATTCATGATGTCCACAGCCTCACTGTTGCCTCTTTCTTGTCTTCCTGGACATCTGGGCCCAGGCTCTTCCAAGACCAGGTCTGGAGTACCTGATGATACCATCTCTCCCCACTCTTCCCAGTCCCCCCTGGGACACACACAACGTCCTTTCTAGATGTCTAGAGAACTGTAATTATCCTCTGGTCTATATCTACTTCACGTGTACACCTCTTGGAGATGTTGTGGAAAATGAAGCTATTGAAACTTAGGACATAATAATTCAAAAGATGTTGCCTTCTGTGGAGGTTTAACCAAGTAACATCCCCACCAGCCATTAAAAGTGCTGTCTTTTATTGAACTTTAATGGTTTTTGGTTTGGGGGTTTTGTTTGTTTGTTTGTTTTACCAAATACAAAGGAACAGCATTGCAATGCAGCTTTAATTTAGTTAAGTGAGGTTCTGCATCTCTTTGTATGTATATATGAACCATCTATAGCTCATCTTCTAGAACATTCGATCTATCCCTCATCCACACCTCTGTTAGGTAGACACTCCATTTAGCATATGATAAAGTTTCACATGTTGGAGTTTTGTGGGCTTTTCTGTTCTATTTCACTGATCTATCTATTCTAATCAGCATTAGATGTCTATTTATCTGTCAGTCTATCTATCTACTTGTCTGTCATTTATCTACCATCTGTCTGTCTGTCTGTTATCTCTCTGTCTACCATCTGTCTATCTGTCTGTCATCTCTATTTTATAGAACTAGCCTTAGGAATTAAGTTAATTCAGAATATTGGGCTCACAGCAGCATTCATACAGGGAACTTCAGGGGATCGGCACCATGGCACCAAGCTGCATCAGTGACTCTTTGTCTTCAACACTCAAGAACCAGGCATGGTTAATTTCCTTAAATCTCAATACCTCATAGAGTAAAGATCTTGTAATTCACCCCTTACCTATCTCTCAAGCTGCATCAGTGAATACAATTCACTCCCTTCCCTAAGACTCATGCTTCACATTTCCTGCTGGCCCAACTTGGACACACCTGCTACCAACATTACTAAAGTCCTGTGTTCTCTCTTCCCACCTTGTTTCTTTCAGGCTCTGACTTCAACAGCTTTGCACCTGAGAGACAACAGAAAGAAAGGGGTTAGGGGGCTTGAGGGAAATGTTTCCAGGGCATTTGAAAAACTAAAGTCAACTGTAGCATCCTCCTGTTGCTAGGATACAGGTAGGCTCTTTTCAGAGTCCCTAGCCTGGAAACATATAGATGGGGACTAGTTTGCACCAATTGCCATGGTGAGAAGGGATGTTTTCTCCATGCCCATTGGTTCTTATGATGTCAGGAGGCCAGATCTGCTGCAACAGTAAAAGCGCCTCATCAAATCACTACACTTTAGGTTCACACTCAACTGAGCACATCAGGTTTGGGTGAGGAAGAAAAGAGGGTGCTGAACTCTTCTACAACCTAGAAAGTAAAGTGTTTAGAGAAAACTCTGTTTCTTTAAATACCTGTTCTATACCATCCCCAAGCTTATGCCACTTTGAAATAATAGACTTCGAGAAGTTAGCACCTGCTAGTCCACCATTTGTCAAAATGTTATCCCCAAGCCATCTCCAAGCCGAGAGCTTTGCAGATAGAGGAGAGATGAGGTGTCTGCAATTTTTGGAATATTGATCTTTTTAATTATGTAGGGACAAATAATTTCATTATGAAGTTGCTTTTATATCATTATCTTGAGTCTGATGCTGCCTCCTGTGAGCTTGGAGTAAGCATTCTTACATCATTTCATTCACTTGGGACAGAAAGGTTACTAGGAGCCAGCTTGCCAAGGGTCATACCCCAGTTCCACTGCCTATCACCTAAGTGGCATTGTACAAGTTACTTAATGCCCCAAGTCTTAATCATCTGCCACAGGCAGATGCCAAGAACCATAGTAAAACATGATTTTGACTGACAGAGTTTGGTGGTCTTCCTAAAGGTCAGGCTAAACTGAAGAGCCAGGAAGCAGCAGGCATCTCCAGCTCCAGAACTAACAAGACTCAGCTCAGGAGCACAAAAATGCCCTGTATTTAGCCTCCGCTCCCACCATCCACGAACCCGCTGAGCTCCTTAGATCAGGTACATACCAGCACTTTACAGTCAATATGAGACTCTGGTCACAAATAGAGTCCACCACAATCACGTTAGTCCTCAAACCTGGAAATGCCCCTCACATACTGCTTCTGTGTGGGCTCAGCCAAAGGCCGCCTGCTGCAGTGACGGTGTGCAGTGCTGAGTGCCACAACTGGCCACAAGGTGGCAGACTGTCCCCAGTAAGGGCCATGCACTCTACCGGAGAGCATGCCTTATTCTGGCCTTGATGATTGACATCTGATACACAAAACGACAAGCTAATACTCCAACTCACATCAGCCCAAAACCAAGTTAATGTCAAAATCCTGTAAGTGCCGTCCTTTTCTCTGATGGCTCGTGTTCAAGACAGTATATGACATACTATCAGCCTTCACACACAGCTATGGTCTCGTTCTAACACCAATGACTAACTGCATGAATTCTAGTTTTCAAATGTGTGAAGGGATCAAGAAACTGAATGTTGAAAGCCATTCTCTGGGATCCTAGAACTCTTCTATTAGGTTTTCTTAGGAAGAGGGAAATATCTTCAAATATTTCCAGTTCCTACCTGCCTCCTCCTTCCAGAGCTTCCTTCTCCCTTTCCTCCTCTGCAATGGTAAATAGTTAAATGTAATAGAATGTAAATAATTCCCTAGCTTTTTACCAGGGCTTATAGAGGCATGTGTTATTGTATGAGCCTTATCTATTTCAATGTCCTCATTTTTTTAAAGAAGAAATTGTCTCAAGGGGCAGATAAACTTGCCTAAAATGACACAGAAAATTAGTTCAGACTCAGCCTCAGACTTCATCATCTCTTTGGAAAGTGTTACTAATTTTAGTCTTTTATTTAACTGTGTCCAGAAAGTCACAATTCTTCACCCTAGTCACCAGAAAATTAGAGGCAGGGAGAAAAAATATCAGTACTGGTGTGTACTATGTGACAAACAGTTCTCCCTGTGAAAAAAATGGTGTTGGGGACACCACTGTCCAAGGAGCATTGTGGTTACAGCAAAGGAGAAACTCAAACCGTAGAATAAAGCCCCCAGTGATCCAGCTCTGAACCTCCCAGGAAAGAACCTCAGATCACAACCCTCACCTAGGAAACGAGAGACCCTGGACACCCTGAGATCTTCCCTCCAAGGTGTGACGGCAAAGTAACAAGTAAGGCAGCTGATTTAGAAGAAACAAACCGGCCCTTACCGGTCTGAGCGTGCCCACAGCCTCCAAAGTGGCTGCCTCGGAAAGCTGCTAGTGCAAGGGTGCTGCGGCGGCTGCGCAGAGAGGCTCGTTTCTTTGGGGATTGTCTGTACCGCCTCAGTTTGCGTTCCCACCACAGGCATGAAGTTTCACTGGATGAGGGTAGGGCGATTTCTGGAAATCCCAGAGCCAAGTTTTGGTGAGTAGTCAAAGGAGAGAGTTGTATACTGAGGTGCCAGCCAACTGTGGGCTCTGAGATGACAATGCAGCAGCCCAGCTCTCATCTCCCAGACACTGTGGCCATCCTGACCTCTCCACACACTGAGGCACTCACAAAGTCACGTAAAATACAGCAACATAATGATGCTCAGTGGGCAGCACTGGATAATAACAACAGCAGCTCTTGGAGTTTGCTCTCTCTAAATTGAAAAAGAATACCTCATTGTAAAAAGGGGGAGGGGGCACCAGGGGCTGGAGAGATGGTTCAGCGGTTAAGAGCACATGCTGCTCTTCCAGAGGACCTGAATTCAAGCCCCAGTACCTACACTGGGTGGCTCATAATTGTGGCTACTTACACATGTCACATAAACACAATTAAAAATAAGATGAATTTTAAAATAATAATAAAGGGTGCCATGCTGCAGTTGGCAGCAGACCTCCAGACCCTCCATATCAGGTTGACTGTATTGGACTGTGCCACCAAGAGGAAGTCCCTGTACTCATACATTGCTGTTGTGATAAATACTAAACTGCTCATCTGGACTCAGACTGAAAAAAGTGAGGCTACATGGCTAAAGAATTATAGTCTCCACTGGGGTCCTGAGATGCATGCTAAGTGTTCACAGGTCCTCAGTGTGAGTGAGCACAGGGCTGACTTAGCTTCAAGGTTTCTTTTCGTCATTGCTACCCAATGATGGTCTCTTTACTTTTAAAAAAATGACCTTTTGGGTTGGAGATTTAGCTCAGTGGTAGAGCGCTTGCCTAGCAAGCACAAGGCCCTGGGTTCGGTCCTCAGCTCTGACAAAAAAAAAAAAAAAGACCTTTTGTAATGAGGAAAAGCAGTACCTGTCCAATATTTAAAAATTGTAAGTTGAACAGTAGTGGCACACATCTTTAATCCCCACACTCGGGAGGCAGACAGACACAAGTGGATTTCTGTGAGTTCGAGGCCAGCCTACACAGTGAGTTCCAGGACAGCCAGGGTTGCACAGAGAAACCTTGTCTCGAAAAAAGAGACAAAAATTAAGATGTTTTGTTCCCTATTATGCCTGCGCATAGAATGTTCCACACCTTTCCTCTGTACAACCTATGCATATAGATTATACATAGTCATCTACCTGTATCTAGGGGAAATTACCTTTCCATGTCCGTTTATTTCCTTCTAATACCTTTCAAACATCCCTCATCGTCCCAGTTTCTTCTAGTTTAGCTGATCCAACATTCTATCCAAGACAATGCACTATAAAAACTGTTACCTTCCTTAACCACTTTTCATTCTAGAACATTGTTCTACTATCATTACTTTATTTTTATACATATTAATTAAAATACAATGACATAACTTCCATTTCCTCCCTCCAGCCCCTTCCAAAACACCTCTCTCCAACTCATCCCATATCCCCCACTCTCAGACTGATAGCATGTTCTTCCCTGCTGATTGTTATTGTTTTACACACACACACACACAAACACACACACACACTATATATATATATACACACTTATATGTACTTATGATATTTATGAGTCTGCACAAATACATAAATACAATCACACATCCGCAGACCTTAGAAGAGAGCATTGTTGGTAGTCTGGCTGAAGGCCTACCCTTGGCATTTCTTCACCTCTTTGCATCCTTAGGCTCTGTCACCAAGCTTATTCTCCCATTATCATATTATCTGCAAACTGGAAAGTATATCCAAATATTAAATTATAATATTTATCTGCTAGAATACATCAGAAAAAAATGTATTTTGCTTTATATCATACTACATCAGAAGACACTGAACAGTTAGGTGCTCCATTAGTGAGGCTAAAATTGTCCTGCTACATTAAGAGTGGTAACCTGGTCTACACAGACAGAAAATAACTTCAAATTAACAAATTACTTGCCAGGCTCTGAATCTTTGTGCCAATATCATGATTCAAACTTACACCAAGAGTAAATAACAAAGTGCAAACCAGGTAATTCTGATCCCAACAGCCAGGGGAGAGACAGTACACGGGGAAGACAGAATAGTACAGCATTTAAGGGCCCTTAACAGTCCAAAGTGATGAACAGAGAGGTGAAGTCTGATGTAAACTCACAAGCCAGGGACTCGAGGAGTCAGAGTTTCTAAAGTCAGCACCAGGCATTGTGTAGTCCTTTGTGTGTTTTAAGCTGCAAAGCTCTTCACAGGGGATGATCCAGGTTTCTGACTTCTCTTTTAATACTCAGTAGCCACAGTGGTAATGCCAGGCTTACACATGCAAATCCTTCAGAAATAGAAACTGACTTGATCCTTCCCAGCGGAGCCTGCTCTAAGTACCTACTTAAGCAGCAGCCGTAAGGTGGAAATTGTCACCCTAGCCAAGCACTTTGGTCCCATCTTTTCATCCATTTATTCAATATGCCCACCCTGGGGCATAAGACACTGTGGCAAGGACTCTGTGCGGGTAACACCGAGACATCAAATGAGGTCCTTTCAGATATTCATACCATTGGGCCACCAGAGGGTGACCCGGTGACCTTGTCAGTCATGACTGTCCGCATTAGGTTGTTCGCTTTTTCAGAATGGAAAAGAAGCACAAGAGAAACATGATCCTGCCAGTCCTCTGAAACTTCCCACTGTTGTCCCTACCAGGTAAAGAGGAGATTCAAAAAGCCTCCAGGGCTACCCTGGAAGCATGAAGTAGCAGTGTTCTTCTGAGTTCTGAGTGGAAAGGATTTCATTGCACATCTGCCAGATTCTTGGCCATTAGCCACACAATATTCCATAATTTCTGTGTAAAAGATCAGCCAGGGCTTGGGGCTGTGACTCAGTGGCCTAGTGTTTGCCTAGAGTATGCAATACCCTCGGGTCCAGCACCAGCACCATAAAGAAATTAAAGACAATAATTTATCAATCAGGTGAACTTTCTACTAATGAACAATATTAAGTTGAAAATTAAACTGAACAAATAGCAGCTGCTCACCTGCTCTAGCAACTGAAAAGCTTATCTCTTCTGTTTGAGAACCAGAACCACGTGTGTATGTGCACTAGTGCTGAAAGGTGTGCATGCTGTGCTGACAGCCCTTGTTAGCAGACTCTGACCTGGGGGAGAGCTGGGAGCGACTGGGTCCATTTTCTCTGTGGTTCACCTCTTTCATTCACCGTCTTCCTACGCAGCAGCCAGCTGCTATTTCTGCAGCATCCTTCCATTTTCACCTGGCACTTCAGGAGAAGACTTCTTCCGTAAAGACCATGGTGATTTTCTCTGGATTTCTCTCTGTAGGAAGCTAGAGTTGCTTCTTTTAAATTTTTCTTGATAGCTTTTCCACCTGGCTAAAATGACCTGAAAAGTCAGTACATAAGAATGGTTCCCTTTGGTACCCTCTGGCAATGGTAATTAAAGTTCACAGGGCTCCATCTTCCTTCCCTATCAACACTTACTTTCAGAAGCATTAAATGCTCGCTTGGGCATTGTATGTTTTCTTTTACATCCCTGAGAACTCCCCTCACTCTGAGCACTAAAGCCTGGCTGCTTCCCCTAATTGCTTGTGATTAATAAGTGAGTACTTGATTCTGTTCTGCAAACCAGTTATCTTTGAACTTTCTACCCAGGTGTCCAACGCTGGACCCAACACAGATTAGTAGATGCACACAAACTGTCTGCTCCAGGGTACAGTCCCTGACAGGCTTCCGACAAACCATGACTAATATTCCTCTCAATTTGCCTTTTCTAACCTTAACAGTGTGGTACGGATGCCATCTTTATTCCCCCTGGAGCCTTGACACTGTAATAAAACACCCACTGCAGATTAAGTATGAGAAGGGGGACTCAAATAGCAATCATTAAGCTGACCAGCATGCAAAGAAAAGGAAGCCTGTATATTCTGTTCTGTAGAGGGTAGCTGTTCCAGCTTTGACCTTGAAACACTGCCCCTAGAGTTATGGCAGGTAACTGCCACACCTGCCTATGACCTGCCCCTGGGGTTGACCTGCCCCTGGGGTGTGGCCAAGAGAGACCCCCTTAAGACTCAAGGTGCACACATGCTTGCTCTCTCTTCTGGATACCTCGTGGTCCTAGAATCTGGACGGGAGACCAAGCCGGAGTTCTCTGCTGGATGGTACCTCATCTCTCCTGGATCCTGTAACCAATCCCTATTGGCTGTACATTATCCCAGAAATAAACCTCTCTCGATTACCAGATAAACTACATAGGATTGCTTCATTAAATACAGTGATACTGTTCATAGATGTAAATTAGTCCATCCACTGTGGAAATCGGCATAGAGGCCCCCCTCCCCCCCCAAAACCCTAAAAGTTGGTCCAGCTACACCACTCTTAGGTGTTGACTTGAAGGACTCAGGATTACTGAGTCAAAGATCCTTGCACATCCATGTTCACAGCAGCACTATTTACAACAGTTAAATCATAGAACCAAGCCAGGTGTTCAGTAACAAGAATCAATGAAGCAGATCACACACACACACACACACACACACTAGAATTTTTTTAGTCATAAAATGGATGCCACTGCAGATAATCATATTAGTTAAGCTAGATAGAGAAAGACTGATACCACATTTTCTCTAATTTATGATTACTATATTTTATAGAGCTATGTAAAGTTATGTATACATGTATAAATGACATGAAAGTAAACCTGAAATTGTCTAGGCCAATGAAGGGATCAAAGAGGAGGGGGTGGGGAAGGAGTGGAGGAGAGGATGATATGGAAGCACAGGTCAAATGAAATTATATACTTATATGAAATTATCGTTATGAAATCCAGTAGTATGTACACTGAGTATATACCAATTTTAAAAAGAAGAATAAAAAGATTAAGAATGTTCATTCAGCTCACAGTTTAGGGTCTTCAAGGGCATGGTGCCTACAGAGCTCCATCCTGGTGAGTGCCTTCTCCCTTCCCAAGTAAGTCAGATGATGGTGGGCGGGGTGTGTGCGGGGATGGGGATGGGGATTCAACCATGAATAAGTGGGCACACAGCCAGAGAGGAGGCAAGAGCAGGTGGGCCTCATCTCAGGCTTTGAGGACAGTCTGTTCTTGAAAAGATACCAGGAGGATCCAGGTGGCTACTCAGGAGGTTCCAGGGGGCTATCTCAGGCTTCTCCACTGATCTATGAACCCCCTAGCAGGCCCAACAGCACTACACAGGAAGTCAGGTGTGGTGGTATTGTGTTCCCTGAAATATTGTGCATGCTAATAAACTTATCTGGGGTCAGGGAACAGGACAGCCACAATATTAAACATAGAGGATAGGCAGTGGTAGCACACGCTTTTAATTCTAACATTTCCAGAGGCAGAAATCCCTCTGGATCTCTGTGAGTTCAAAGCCACACTGGAAACAACCAGGCATGGTGACACTCGCCTTTATACCAAGAAGCGAGCCTTTAATCCCAGGGAGTAATGGTAGAAAGTAGAAAGATATATAAGGCATGAAGACCAAAAACTAGAAGCATTTGGCTGGTTAAGCTTTTAGGCTTTGGAGAAGCAGTTCAAAATGAGAGCCATTCTGGATGAGGACACAGAGGTTTCCAGTCTGAGGAAAACGGAGTCAGCTGAGGAACTGTCGAGGTGAGGTAGCTGTGGCTTGTTCTGTCTCTCTGATCTTCTAGCATTCACCCCAATAATTGGCTTCAGGTTTGATTTTATTAATAAGACTCTTTAAGATTCCTGCTGCAGTCAAGCCTCCCACAAGCACATTAAACCTTTGCACACGGCAGTCCTCACTCTCTTTAATGGACTTTAACACACACTGCTCAGAGAACATTAATATTCATGGATTTGGGTCAGTGTTTGCCAGTTTGTTTATTCAACAAATGGTGACCAGGAATTTGCTATGTGTAGCATATCACCCAAGGACTAGACACATTCCTCGTGGATCCACCCTCAACAAACTTCAGTTTAGCAGGATAAATGAGTCATAACACAAACAACTAACCAAAGGTCACGGTGTCATGAGAGGGCCAGAAGCATGCTACAGGAGTTCTGAGGAGGAAGTAGTAGCTCTGAGCTGGGAGGCTTCCAGGAAGATGAGAGAGATGCCTCAACCCTGATAGCCTTCAGGCCTGTGGAGGCAAAAGAGAGGAGACATTCTGAACATTCACGATGACCAAAGGTGCAAGTGAGGCTCTC